>NC_089756.1:34573761-34593761 GCF_040412425.1 Macrobrachium rosenbergii | reverse complement strand
ACGATAACTAAAATAATTTTCATGCTGTGATATTTCGCATTTGATAGCCGCTGAAATATTTCGCATTTGATAGCCGCTGAAATATTTCGCATTTGATGGCCGAAACATTTCGCATCTAATAGCCGCTGAAATATTTAGCATCTAATAGCCGCTGAAATATTTCGCATTTGATAGCCGCTGAAATGTTTCGCATGCGATAGCCGCTGAAATATTTCGCATCTTATAGCCGCTGAAATATTTCGCATCTAATGGCCGCTGAAATATTTCGCATCTAATAGTTGCTGGAATATTTCGCATCTAATAGCCGCTGAAATATTTCACATTTAATAGCCGCTGAAATATTTCGCATTTAATAGCTGCTGAAATATCTCGCATCTAATAGCCGCCGAAGTATTTCGCATTTAATAGCCGCAGAAATATTTCGCATTTAATAGCCGCTGAAATATTTCGCATTTGATAGCCGCTGAAATATTTTGCATTTAATAGTCGCTGAAATATTTCGCATCTGACAGCCGCTGAAATAATCTGCATTTAATAGCCGCTGAAATATTTCGCATCTGACAGCCGCTGAAATATTTCGCATTTGACAGTCGCTGAAATATTTTGCATCTAATAGCCGGTGAAATATTTCGCATTTAATAGCAGAAACAACAAAATAACCGCAATCCTGAACGTGAGACGGAAACAACGAACCAATTTCAATCCTAAACATGAGGTGGAAACAACAAAATAATTACAATCCTGAATGTGAAACAAAAACAACAAAACAATTGCAATCCAGAACGTGAGGTGGAAACAACAAAATAATTTCAACCTTGAACGTGAAGTGGAAACAACAAAACAACTGCAATCCAGAACGTGAGGCGGAAACAACAAAATAATTGCAATCCGGAACATGAGTCTGAAACAAACTATTTTCAATCCAGACCGTGAAACGGAAACAACGAAACAAATCCAAATCTTGAACGTGAGGCAGAAACAACGCAAAAAAAAAAAAAGAAAAACAACTAAACGCAAAGCTGAACAAGAAGCCTTTAAAGCCTGCCATCTCATTTCCCTTTGAGAAGCGCCGCAAGACGCGACACTCGTGAACAGATCTTGAATCCAGTCAAGGCCGTCAGATTCCCTTTTAATCCCTCGAAGCGAGTGGAGATAGAACGGCCCAGGAGCGTTTAATGGTTCCCTACGGTAGGGGTGTATATGCGTGTGTATGTATACATATATACATATACATAACACACACATATATATATAATATATATATATATATATATATATATATATATATATATATATATATATATGAATGAATTTTATCACATCACCGTGAATTTATATGCACAAACATTAAGCTACAAATGTCGTTTAATACCCAATTCGCTCTAACTGGGAAATAAAATAATACCGAAGGGGAATTATAATTGATAAGTAGTACATCACCTTACAGGATTGAACTGCGAACATAATGACCAACGACGTTCAGTGAAAATATAATTATATATATATATATATATATATATATATATATATATATATATATATATATATATATATATATACACACACACACACACACAGTATCTATACAAGCATATTAACAAAGAGTGCATCTAACTCCGAGCTGACCCCATTAATTATATATGAATCCTCGCAACCGGCAATGTTCTCATTCCGTCGAAAAATTCTAGCGCACGCCATCTGGCAATCTGTCGTCCTTACCCGGAAAATCTCCCGGCCGTCCGACCAGAAATTTTCCTCCGCAGATTTCGAGACAAGATTTGGAGGTAAATCTCATCGGAATGTCGGGGAAAAGAAGTGAAAGAATCCGCTGAAATATCACGCCCCATTTTCAAAGAGGATAAACTTTTCTCTCTCTCTCTCTCTCTCTCTCTCTCTCATAAAGATGGCCTGCTTACTTATAGGTTTAGCATAAAAATCTCTTCCTTTAAAGGATTGCTAGCTTAGCAAATAGACATATTCTCTCTCTCTCTCTCTCTCTCTCTCTCTCTCTCTCTCTCTCTCTCTCTCTCTCTCTCTCTCATAAAGATGGCCTGCTTACTCATTGGTTTAACATAAAAAATCTTTCTTTTCAGGACTGCTAGCTTTGCAGACAGATACACAATATCTACACATATATATACATGTACATATGTATATGTGTATCTATTTATATATGTATATGTATCCATATATATACACACGCATATATATATATATATATATATATATGACATTTTTTATCACACCGTGATTTATATACAATCATGAAGCTACAAATGTCGCTTAATATCAAATCCACGCTGCCTCGGGAATATCCCCGATGGGGAATTATCACTGAAGGGGTATTTATGAGTGATAAATGGACGGGCACTGCCGAGTCTCGATCCCGCGACACAGATAAGCATCCAGCAACTCCAGTAGACGTTACCAGTGAGCTATCAGTATGTATGTATAGTATATATATATATATATATATATATATATATATATATATATATATATATATATATATATATATATATATATATATATATATATATATATACACATACATACAAACCATGACATCATTAAAAAACAATAAACTTCCATTTTCTACACATTCAATTTGACAAGTCTCGTCAAGGGTTTCTTAAAGGGGAAAAAAAAGGTTTCCACTGAAAATTCAAGACCTAAAACAGTTATGGGAAAGGCCACGTCCTGTTGACCTTGATAAGGGCGTTGTTTGCTCTCCATAGATTCGTTTGAAGGACCCACGGGAGTGGTGGGAGAACAGCAAGAGTTGAGGGATTATAAAATAGAATAGAATAGAATATAGAAATTATGCCAAAGGCCAAGCACTGGGACCTATGAGGTCATTCGCCCCTGAAACGGAAATTGACAGTAGAAAGTTTTGAAAGGTGTAACAGAGGTAAACCTCGCGGTTGCACTTTGAATCAACTGTTAGAAGAGAGTGGAAAGTCAGATGAAAGAAAGAGAATATGAACGGAAGTACAGTAAAAGGAATGAAAGGGACTGCAGATAGGGATCGAAGGAACGCTGCAAAGAACCTCAAGTAATGCCTACAGTGCACCGCATGAGGTGCACTGATGACACTACTCCCCTACGGGATTGAGAGATTATAGGTTTGGAAAGAGAATCGGAGTAAATATGATAACCTCAATTTTTTTTATATAGTTATGGCAAACTCTTTGTCACTGTCATGTTAATATCTGTCTCTAAAATGAAAGGATTACACAAGAAATTGATAAAATAAAATAAAAACTCATCAATATATCAACAGTTTTAAAGGGTTCTTTAGTAGTATTTGGCATTTATTTATCGAATAACATCGCCCCGGTAGTTACTGAATATCATGACTGAGGTAATCTCTCAAAGTAACCAACACAGAGTCAAAACTCTTATTGAACATTTGCACGAAAACATTTACTGGTACGTAAATCATTTAATTACAGCATAGACTTCTCTTTCATTCCTATAACCTTCCTCATCTCAAGAGGCGGTCGCGTCTATTCTTTCAGGACTATATGGCTGAGCGTTGACCAGAAGTCAGAAATTTCCGTTCCTTCGGCCTTCCTTCCGTTTATTAAGTATCTCTTACCACTTTATTAAATACATAGTGTCTGTTCCTATCCATCTATCTATCTATCTTGTTTGTTAGTTGTTTTATGCCACTGTAATTAATCGCGAATTCTTTTTACGTAGATATGCACATATCTCGACCTTTGTTTATTTCACATCCCTGTAATTCTTCTTCTATGTATCTATGTATCTGGACTGAACAGATCTATCTATCTATCTATGTATCCATCTTGTTTTGTATGCCTTATGAAGGTATACACGCCAGTGTAATTAATCACGAGTTTTTTTTACGCAAATATGTACATGTCACGACCTTTATATATTTTTATCACTGTAATTCTTTATCCATGTAACTTCAGATCTGTCTATCTATCTATCTATCTCAATGAAATATTTGCAATAGTAATTTCTGTCATTGCACTGCCTACCTCATTTCATTACGATTTTTATCGTATCTATCTATCTACCTATCTATCTCATTAAAATACACGCAACAGTAATTTCTGTCACTGCATCGCCCCCACCTCATTTCATTGCGATTTTTATCCTATACTATCTACCTATCCTTCTATCTACCTATCTATTTATTTATCTTTCTATCTATCTACCAATCTATCTATCTATTTAAAATAATGGCAACAGTAATTTCTGTCATTGCACTGTCCACCTCATTTCATTACGATTTTTATCCTATCTATCTACCTATCTATCTATCTATCTACCTATCTATCTATCGACCTATCTCATTACAACAAACGCAACAGGAATTTCTGTCACTGCACGGCCCCCCACCTCATTCCATTACGATTTCCACCCCATTTTCCGAATCCCCACCCTAATTGAAAACGCAAGGCTGGTCTCAAATGACTCATGATGATGATTGACAGCTCCGGTGACATCCCAGAACAAATACGGCCAACATTCAAATGCAGATTATTATGCAAATGACCACCACCAATAATACGCGACGTCATTCATTAGTTTCTCACGCAACATGACGCGGAGAGCGATGCTATGTAGTGGCACTTGACGTCATGATGTCAAAGTGGATTTGCTATATGGTGTCACTCTTCAGGTATCTGGCGTCATCTTAATTCATTATTATCGTAGGTTTCACTTTATTATTATTATTATTATTATTATTATTATTATTATTATTATTATTATTATTATTAAGAGCTTCCAACAAATATAGTGTTAGCTCAGCCTGCGATATCACTGGATGGATCGCAGCTTTTAAATTGCCATGGGGAAGGTAATTATTCCAAAAGGAAGGAAATATATATATATATATATATATATATATATATATATATATACAGTACAGTATATATATATATATATATATATATATATATATATATATATCATATATATACAGTACAGTATATAAGTATATGTACATATATATATATATATATATATATATATATATATATATATATATATATATATATATATATATATATATATATATATATATATTCTATATATATATATATATATATATATATATATATATGTGTGTGTGTGTGTGTGTGTGTGTATGTGTGTACATATAAATTTGTAACCAAAGAACTGCGTAAATAATCGCGACAACTGATAGAATTACAAAGACAAAAGTATTCTATATTTTATTCATAAATACAATGTAAAATACTTATTTTAAATCATTTTGTATTTTATTTATTTATAAATTAAGATTCATCCTTTTGACTAGGTGAGCGTTACCTCAACAACTGAAGAATGCAACAAAGACCATCTTACTGGTAACTAATGTTACCATTACTTTAATAAAAATGAAATCATTACGATTCACCGTTATCAGCTTACGTTAAATAAGGAGCCATTTAACAAACCACCTCTCTCTCTCTCTCTCTCTCTCTCTCTCTCTCTCTCTCTCTTTATAAACTTCATCTCACTGTCACTAAAAACACCACACTGACACTGGTGTTCCTGTCCTTGTTCATGAATAAACTGCATCCCTCGCTCACTCTCTCATCAAGTAATTACGCTGTTATTCCGGCATCCTATAAAAAATAAAATGGTCCTACCACCCTTCTTCCACTCTCTCTCTCTCTCTCTCTCTCTCTCTCTCTCTCTCTCTCTCTCTCTCTCTCTCTCTCTCTCTCTCTCTCTCTCTCTTACGCAGAAAAGAAATACGTTTTGACTAAGTCCTCCATTAATAAATATACTAAACATGGTTTGTAACAGTGTATCACCTGCACTCTCTCTCTCTCTCTCTCTCTCTCTCTCTCTCTCTCTCTCTCTCTCTCTCTCTCTCTCTCTCATAAAAGATATACGCCTTTACTCCGTCCTCCGTTAATACTTAAACGAAGCACGGTGTGTAACAGCGTATCAGGCGCACTTTCTCTCTCTCTCTCTCTCTCTCTCTCTCTCTCTCTCTCTCTCTCTCTCTCTCTCTCTCTCTCTCTAAAAGAAATACGCTTTTACTCAGTCCTCCATTAATACATAAACGAAGCACAGTATGTAACAGCGTATCAACTGCACTCTCTCTCTCTCTCTCTCTCTCTCTCTCTCTCTCTCTCTCTCTCTCTCTCTCTCTCTCTCTCTCTCATAAAAGAAATACGCTTTTACTCAGTCCTCCATTAATACATAAACGAAGCACAGTATGTAACAGCGTATCAACTGCACTTTCTCTCTCTCTCTCTCTCTCTCTCTCTCTCTCTCTCTCTCTCTCTCTCTCTCTCTGACACGCACAACCGTAAATTACCGAGGGCAATTAACACACAGTTTTTATCCCTGAAAATTTCTAGAATTTCGGAACGCATAAAGAATTTCCCCCTCAAACCGCCCCTAGGGGCTTTTGCCACGGACGAAGGATTCCTCTCCGAGTACCCTACTTAGATGGAAGCCATATATATATATATATATATATATATATATATATATATATATATATATATATATATATATATATATATATATATATATATATACTCATATGAGACACGTGTCAATTCCTTTTTTGAATCGATTACACAGAGTACGAGTGTACCATTTAAGCCAAAGGCCACGCGCTGGGACCTATGAGGTCATTCAAAGCTGAAACGGAAACTGAGAGTAAATAGGTTACAAAGGCGTAATAGGAGGACAACCTCGCAGTTGCACTATGAAACAACTGTTAGAAGAGGGTGGCAAGTAAGATGGAAGAAAGAATATGAATGGAGGTATAGTAAAAGTTGTGAAAGGGGTTGCTGCAGCTACGGGCCGAAGGGACGATGCAAAGAACCTTCAGTGATGCCTACAATGCACCGCGCGTGAGGTGCACTGATGGAACCACCCCCCTACAGGGTATACTCGTCTTGACACTTCAGTGAATTTCTTTTATAAGAATAACAATAACGGATTTATGCTGAAAAAAAATATCAATATCATCCGGAAAATAATGTTTATAACAAAAACAGATTTGATGTTTTAAAAAAATATCAGTATCATCTGGAAAAAAATGTTTTTCCCCCCATTTGCGTGAATAACAAAAACGGATTTATGTTGAGAAAAAATATTAATATTATCTAGGACGAAAACTGTTTTTCCCACTATTTGACAGCTTACAATAACAAATACAAATACAGTTCATTACAGTAACGATACCTGTAATTCATTCCACCTTCGGACCATGACGACTTGTAATTCATTTTACCTTCGAACCAAAATTCCAAGTCGTTATTGGGAATGAAGACTTGTAATTCATTCCACCTACAGACCAAAATTCCAAGTCGTCATCAGGAATGACGACTTGGAATTTTGGTTCGAAGGTAAAATGAATTTCAAGTTGTCATTGGGAAGGACGACTTGGAATTCGTTTCACCTTCGGACCAGAATTCCAAGTCGTCATTGGGAACGACGACTTGTAATTCATTTCACCATCGGGCCAAAATTTCAAGTAGTCATTGGAAATGACTGTAATTCATTTCACCTTCGGACCAGAATTCCAAGTCGTCATTGGGAACGACGACTTGTAATTCATTTCAACTTCGGACCAAAATTTCAAGTCGTCATTGGAAATTACTGTAATTCATTTCACCTTCGGACCAAAATTCCAAGTCGTCATTGAAATTACTGTAATTCATTTCACCTTCGGACCAAAATTTCAAGTCGTCATTGGAAATTACTGTAATTCATTTCACCTTCGGACCAAAATTCCATGTCGTCATTGGGAAGGACGACTTGTAATTCATTCTACCTTCGAACTAAAATTCCAAGTCGTCATCGGAATGTTTCTCCTTGCCTTCCAAAATACGCTCGACATTTCTTGCCGAGATTCCCAGTTGGACAGATCTCGAGATGAATCTAGCATAAGAATCTTGTGGGACGACAGAGAAGGAAAATACCGAGTCGCATTTTCGATGTAGATAAGCCTGCCTCTCTCTCTCTCTCTCTCTCTCTCTCTCTCTCTCTCTCTCTCTCTCTCTCTCTCTCTCTCATCATAAATATGGCCTGCTTACTGATAGGTTTAGCATAAAAAATCTTTCTTTTCAGGACTGCTAGCTTTGCAAATAGACATATTCTCTCCCACTCTCTCTCTCTCTCTCTCTCTCTCTCTCTCTCTCTCTCTCTCTCTCTCTGGAAATCCAGTATGCCTCTCCTGATTTTACAGGTGAATTATGTACCTGTCGTCAGACAAATGTTGTGGGTCACAGCAGGACAAAAAAAATATTAGAAACGAATAATCAATATTCAGTCAAAATTTATACCAACATAACAGAACTAAAATTAATATGAAGGTCTCAGTGAGGTAGTCTTCCTGGCTTCAGAGAAGTGAAATCATTCCTCACTTACTTCTCTCTCTCTCTCTCTCTCTCTCTCTCTCTCTCTCTCTCTCTCTCTCTCTCTGTTTACGAATCAGATAGATATTTTCCCAAAATTTAAAAGTACTCCTTTTTGTTTACCCTTTAATCTAAACAGTTTTACCTTTCATAATCTGAAAGGATATTTCCATAAAGGATCTAAATTTGTCATATTTTAAAGGGCAAATGTCAACACGAAGACAATGCTATTGCCTTTTCCTACAGCGCATACGAAGAAAGCAAGAAATAAGAGAAAGAGAAAGGTGGAACTTAGCAAAGAAGAAGAGTAATGACGTAATCAACGAACTGCCTAATCCATCATACAATCAATTAACGAATCATCTAATCAGCTAAACAACGGGCTTAGGAGGAGGAAAACTTAAAAGAGGTTTTAAGACAGATTTTTTTTTTGTTGACAGATTTTTTTTTTCTTAAGTCCCTCCTGTAAATATGACCCACAAACTTTACGAGGGGCAATTTTTTTTCTTGTCCTTAGAAGTTTCAGCTGGAAACCGCCCCCTCCCCCAAAAAGGTGGGGGAAAGCTACGATGGTTTTTAGTTCTCCTTTTAGGGCGGCCGCGTTCCGTTAAGTCGTAAGTCGCGTCTCTCCTACAGGAAATCAGGATTTAAAAGGATTCTCTGATATTAAACCATTTTTTTTTTTCCGGATGGTTGTCGGGTGATTAAGTGCAGTGATGTCGTGTTTATTATCGCCGGAAAAGATGTTATGCAAGAAGAAGGAACCGCAATGAAATATGAGAGAGAGAGAGAGAGAGAGAGAGAGAGAGAGAGAGAGAGAGAGAGAGAGAGAGAGAGAGAGAGAGTTATAACACTTTATTCCATTAAGAATGTTTATTACATACATTTCAGTTTTGAGAGAGAGAGAGAGAGTCAGTTATAACACTTTATTCCATTAAGAATGTTTATTACATACACTTCAGTGTTGAGAGAGAGAGAGAGAGAGAGAGAGAGAGAGAGAGAGAGAGAGAGAGAGAGAGAGAGAGAGAGAGAGTCAAAGTCATAATTCTTTGTTCCATTAAAAATGGCTATTACGTACACTTCAGTGTTGAGAGAGAGAGAGAGAGAGAGAGAGAGAGAGAGAGAGAGAGAGAGAGAGAGAGAGAGAGAGAGAGAGAGCCATGAAACAAATTATATCTGGTAAATAATCCATATCCTGCTTTTGGGTGACAGAACACCTCGAAAGAAGAATAACCAGGAATGAAATGTACTGAAATGTCTTTAATATGTTTCACTGATTATATACAAATTTTTTTTAAGTTAATAACGAATTCTTTCAAGATATCATTTTTTGAAAGTAACACGATTCTAAAAACCTTCTTTGCGATTGATATAGGCTTCTTTGCCTCTTCAAGAATAACTGGATCTTTCCTAGATAGTGACCCCCAAGGGCTTTCGGGGGTCGTTATCTAGAACTAATTTTTCTTGGGGGTCATTATCTTTATGATATTTACAGTCTTTTGTTTATGTTTTTACGGTATTCCCCAACGGGCTTGTACTAAACACGCCGCGAAGGTGGATACATACAGGTTTAAAACCCGTGGGAGTCACTATCTAGGAACGATCCGAATCATTAAGAGTCGGCCCATGCTAACACCGCGACTTCAAAGATTCCTAAACTGTCTTGGACCACACTGGCTGGTATCTCTCTCCACACCCTCCAAACATCTATGAGATCTTCTCATAAGTGAATTCCTTACTAATCAATGTCTCTGAAATGGAAGTAGGTCTGTCGTCCAATAAATGTTACGACAGAAATGACAAAGACATTGAAAACGTTTAGTCTCCAAAATGTATTTCCACGGACATTGAATCCATCGTCTGAATGCCTCTCCTGTTTTATCTATTTCCTGTCAAACATTTCACGAAGGGATGAGGAAAAATAAAATAAAGACTAACAGAGCAGTGAAAGATAACGCTGGAAATAAAGCTTACTGGAATTGTCAAGGGCAAGAGTGAACGAACCTCCCAAAATTTTATCCATCGTATTTTCAGTGTGGTTAAATCTTCCACCCACATTCTCTCTCTCTCTCTCTCTCTCTCTCTCTCTCTCTCTCTCTCTCTCTCTCTCTCTCTCTCTCTCCATTACTTCCTTGGTGGGACAAACCTCCACCCACATTCTCTCTCTCTCTCTCTCTCTCTCTCTCTCTCTCTCTCTCTCTCTCCATTACTTCCTTGGTGGGGACAAATCCACATCCGTATTCTCTCTCTCTCTCTCTCTCTCTCTCTCTCTCTCTCTCTCTCTCTCTCTCTCCACCATCACTTCCTTGGTGGGGGCAACCCCCACCCACATTCTCTCTCTCATTCTCTCTCTACCCATTCCTTCCTTGAAGCGGACAAATCCCCTTCCACATGCGCTCTCTCTCTCTCTCTCTCTCTCTCTCTCTCTCTCTCTCTCTCTCTCTCTCTCTCTCTCTCTCTCCCATTACTTCCCTAGCAGAGTCACACCCTCCTTTGACATTAAATACCTAAATTATGGAGCATTTACAGACTTTTCTCCACATAAACCCGCAGGCTGCTTCAACGAGGACTAAAGATGCCTTTCGGAGTGCCAAGATGGAGGCCATTTGGTGTCTAAAAGGGGTGAAATGTGACGTAAGAATTGATTACCATATCGCATTATCATAAGTTTGAAGTTACTCTCCTCGCCACTTATGTAAGAAATTTCTTTGGGGGAAAAAATATTCAGGCTCGTATCGCGATGAATATCATTTTGAATTGTGTATTTCCAGGGAGAGGTGAGGTGTGGTTAACTTTATCTCTTTCTGGTTTTTGGTTGAATGAAAAATGGTACAAAAATTTGTAATTATATTTCTGTTATAATGTCAAATCTTACGATGCACCTATGACCCGTTAATAAATATTGAAACGATAAAGTTACCTCCGTATTATAAATTTACCAGTTCACAGAGCCGAAATAAATGCCGAAATATATACGTTTAACATTTCAACTTGTGGCTATGTACTTTTATCATTCATTTCTAATTTAAACCGTTTCTTGTAACACAGACACCTTCACGAGAAAATACAAACCAGTCGCCACTGACAGTATTAAAACAGCTAAAATCGTGGATATACCTCCTGGGTTTCATACAACAAAGGTGGAGGATCACCAACAGCACACCAAACCACCCTGCACCTTCCTCTCTGACTCAATTTACCCCCAAACAAGTCACTTTCCTGCCAACATATTCTTACACAGGGTTTGCTTCAATGAAAAATTTTTAAGTGCTGTTAGCAACTTGTCTATTATATCATACTTGCACATATTTTTTTTCATTATTTTCAAACTTCTCTCATAACTATTTCATCCAGAAAACCTGATTCTAATACTACTTTGCATGTCTGAACTACCCTATCAATATTTCTGTCACCTGTCTTGCCCAATCAAAATCCTACCTGGTAACTTTATGCTTCTATACACCTTACAGTTTCCTTTATCAGCTTTACCCTCATGCAAAGGAACAATCATTACTTATACCCTTGTTCCTCATACCTTACACCCAGGTCGGGTTCTTAATAATATTTTTACCACCACACTGGAGCATTCTAATTTCCCTCCTTATATTTTCAATATTTACTTCCAAGCATGCTTAATCTTATACTAACCCATTCCGCCAACGAATCCTCAGCGTTGCCTCTCTCTATCCTTTATATGTAGCAAGTATTCAAGATACTCACTCCGTCGACCCATGACTGCTTTCATTTTTAATCCCGAGGTAAATTTACTCAATCTTTCTTTCTGCATTTACCTTCCTGAACAATTTTTTATTCACCGTGATGGCGTTCCTCATAGCCACACAACTATTTTCAATACTTGCCTTCTCTCTCTCTCTCTCTCTCTAAAATATCACGACACATATTTGTAACTGATAGGCTTGCTCTCTCTCTCTCTCTCTCTCTCTCTCTCTCTCTCTCTCTCTCTCTCTCTCTCTCTCTCTCTCTCTCTCTCTCTCTCTTCTTGACTAAATAAGTACAACATTTTCTTCAGAAAACTGAATATTTCAATAAGCACCAATTTTCTCCAGTCTTGAATAAAAATCCATTTTTAGCCAGATGTTCAAGGAAGCACCGATACACTAATATACACAAACCTTTCCTCCCAAAACTTGATTAAGCCCATTTTTTTTCCAAAGACTCAATAAAGTACAATTTTTTCGCCACGATTCGGAAAGGGACAAATATTTTCCCAAGATTCCATGGACCAGAGAATATTTCCCAAGATTCGAATAAGAAAAATTTCTTCCCAAGATTCCATTAAGCACAGATTTTTTTCTGAAGATTTCGATAAATACAATTTTTCTACAAACTTGAATTTACACAGATTCTTTCTCGGGATTTGAAAGATCAGCATCTCCTCCTGAAGATCAGAATAAGTGGAAATTTTTACCCAAGATTCTCCAGAGACCTGAATACGTATATACAGATTATCCCAAGATTTTCGAAATAAGCAAAAAATTTCTCACAAGATTCGAAAAAGCACAAAAAAAAAAATTTTTCCCTCCAAAATTCGAATAAGCATAAATCCTCTCCCGAGATTTGCAGGGAGGATTTTGAGATAAATCCTATTGGAATCCCTCGACGCTATACTGACAGACGTTACTAAAATATGTCACATTTTAGAAACCGATAGGTTTTCTCTCTCTCTCTCTCTCTCTCTCTCTCTCTCTCTCTCTCTCTCTCTCTCTCTCTCTCTCTCTCTCTCTCTAAAAATATCACGACACATATTTGTAACTGATAGGTTTGCTCTCTCTCTCTCTCTCTCTCTCTCTCTCTCTCTCTCTCTCTCTCTCTTTTTTTGCTAAAATATCACGATACATATTTATAACTGACAGGTTTGCTCTCTCTCTCTCTCTCTCTCTCTCTCTCTCTCGTTTTACTAAAATATCACGACACATATTTGTAACTGACAGGTTTGCTCTCTCTCTCTCTCTCTCTCTCTGTACTGTATACTGTAGTGAATGCCATATCACCTAACCTGTTTTCATCTAAGAATTCTTTCATAACTTCTTACAGAAGCAAAGGCAGTTAAAACCAATAGCCCACTCCCTCTGTCTACCCACCTCCCCCCCCCCAACAAAAAAAGCTATGGCAACTGGCTCTTTTCTATCCAGCTGGAAATGGCAAGTGGGTTTGCATAACTGTTTTCCATTTTAGTATATTTCAATTAATATTTTTATTTTCATTATTCATTACGAACACCATATTCTGTGGAAGCTTGAATTTCAAGTCGACTGCCCATGTTTGCTTGTTCCATATGAATAGGATTCATCTTCTGAATAATAATAATAATAATAATAATAATAATAATAATAATAATAATAATAATAATAATAATAATAATAATAATAATAATAATAATAGGAAAAAGACCTTCTATAATACAGGTTTTGTTAAACAAAATGGCAGTTTCAACAGCATTTATTTTATATAGTAAACGCTCAATTCGTCTTATCAGCGCAAGAAAAGCAATTGATAAGACGAATTGAGTGTTTACTGTATAAAATAAATGCTGTTGAAACTGTCATTTTGCTTAACAAAACCCGTAATAATAATAATAATAATAATAATAATAATAATAATAATAATAATAATAATAATAATAATAATAATAATAATAATAATAATAATTACACCGAACCCACCTCTTTCTCAGCTGATCAACTCCTCTTACTCCGTGACATCCGGAGTTCATTAACATCTAAGTGTTAAGTTATGCTTCACTGACAGGACTGAATATTTACACGGTCCCAATGGCGCAAGAAACAGTGTGAAACGCTCCTGCCTGGACTAAACATAGACGGATTCTTACATAATTAAAGTCATAGAGAGAGAGAGAGAGAGAGAGAGAGAGAGAGAGAGAGAGAGAGAGAGAGAGAGAGAGAGAAATTATAATTATATATATATATATTAAAATATATATATCAAGAGAGAGAGAGAGAGAGAGAGAGAGAGAGAGAGAGAGAGAGAGAGAGAGAGAGAGAGAGAGAGAGAGCCATCAAATTATTAGTTTCATAAAAACAAAGACAACGCCAACGCAAAGGGTGTGAAGTAACAGAGAGAGAGAGAGAGAGAGAGAGAGAGAGAGAGAGAGAGAGAGAGAGAGAGAGAGTTTGAAAGACACTCACCAAACTATTCTTCTCATCAGCACAAAGACAACTCCAACACAAACTCGAATTACTCAGCAATAATGGGACGAAATCCCTTTAAAAATCCTTTCTATGAACCAAACATTATAATCCCTAAGCAACACCCCTGAGGAACTCCCGAAGTTCCTTATTCCAAGTTTTCCCTAAAAATTGGTCACCTCGTTAATGAAACTTCGAAGGAAACGCAACACAAAATGGCTGCTCTATTTTCAGTAGTCGGAATTATGTTGCAGTCGACAGTTCTGTGAAGATTCGAATATAACTGAGTCAGTTGTTTTGGCTTAATGGGCAATAGCAATACTTGAGGTCTTAAAGGAAATACAGAATCGTATGTCAATAAACGTAGAAAATTATAAAATAAGTAAATAGATAATATATATACATATATATGTATGTATATATACAGTATATATACTGTATTACATATATATATGTCTAATCCTTCGGGCCAGCCCTAGGAGAGCTGGGCTGGCCCGAAGGATTAGCCTTATTTTACGTGGCTAAGAACCATTTGGTTACTTAGCAACGGGACCTACAGCTTATTGTGGAATCCGAACCACATTATAGCGAGAAATGAATTTCTATCACCAGAAATAAATTCCTCTAATTCTTCATCATCCGGCCGGAGACTCGAACTCGGGCCTAGCGAGTGCTGGCCCACAACTCTACCGACTCGCCCAACGAGGAACTATATATATATATATATATATATATATATATATATATATATATATATATATATATATATATATATATATATATCTCGTAAACTAGCATAAAACCAACAGACCAACGACACTGAGAGAGAGAGAGAGAGAGAGAGAGAGAGAGAGAGAGAGAGAGAGAGAGAGAGAGAGAGTTACCCAACCAAATAAAACTGTAAGAAACCTACCATCCCCAGTCTCACAACATCACACAGGAAGACAGAATCCCTTGCTAATTATAACCAGCTATTAACCGCGTCAGAGTCATTACGGCAAAAGAGATACTCCCGGGAATCTCAGCCGCTACTGAAGCGGAAATTATTACTTAAATTACCCCCCATTACGGGCTATATATGGTCTTCATTAACCTCAAACATTACTGGCCTTCGTCATGCCCGCAGAGAAAGACTGCCGGCATTAGAATTTGACATTATGATGTCATTGTATAATGCCATTACCACACGGATTTCCTTTTTCAGAGTTGTACAAAATCCTGGCTAGCTAGATATAATAAAATCCCCAGGTAATCTAGATAAATCTCTTCATGATGTGTGGAAAAATTCAGGTCACTCTTTTTTTTTTATGAAAGCCTGTGTTACCTGCAACAGGTAATCAGGGCGGAAACTCAGATAATCATAATAAAAATCCTGGTAATCCGTATTTATGTTCACATAATCATGACAAAAGTCCTGATAATCCGGATTACAATGTAGATGGCTCTGATCAAGATCTTGGTAATCAGTCGCCTCCGCCTAAAACAAATCCAGATGTACTTTTTTCATCACGGAATTAAATTATGAAAAATTAAATATACAACACAATCCGGTATAGAATCTATTTTACATACAGAGAGTATTATAACAACTCGCGATAATTAAAAGCTTCCCAGCACCGAATGACGAAATACAAAATTAATTATGCATTGCTAATTAAGTTTAACATAAATCAAGTGAAAAATGCGCCGAGGCCTCTTCGACGCAATCGAGTTTTCTGTACAGCGTATAATCAAGACCACCGAAAATAGATCTATCTTTCGGTGGTCTCGGTATAATGCTGTATGAGCCGCGGCCCATGAAATTTTAACCATGGCCTGGTGGTGGCCTATCCTATATCGTTGCCAGAAGCATGATTATGGCTAACTTTAGCCTTAAATAAAATAAAAACTACTAAGGCTAGAGAGCTTCAATTTGGTATGTTTGATGAATGGAGGGTGGATGATCAACATACCAATTTGCAGCCCTCTAGCCTCAGTAGTTTTTAAGATCTGAGGGCGGACAGCAAAAGTGCGGACAGAAAAAAGTGCTGAAAGAATAAAGTGCGGACGGACAGACAAAGCCGGCAAAATAGTTTTCTTTTACAGAAAACTAAAACAAATCGAAAAAGTTAATTACACGAGTTAATTATTCAATTTTCACCGACTTGCCGAGATAAAATGTAATGTTCTCATTATAGATCCCAGTGTGCTTAGCGTCCTAAAATAATTTTTTCATAAATAAAATATCGTGGATAAAGTTCACAGGACTTCATGACGAAGCCCAATTTCTATTTCTATTAAAAGAAAATTGTAAAAATTTTCCCGTAATGTTTTAAAAATGAAACGAAGTTATGACATACTATTAAAATTAAAGAAAACACAAAAAATTGTCATTTCATTTTTTAGTTTGCTGTAAAAAAAAAAAACTACTGAGATGGCTATTTGAGATGGCTATTTGTCCGTCCGTCAGCACTTTTTCTGTCCGCATTATTCTGTCCGCCCTCAGATCTTAAAAACTCCTGAGGCTAGAGGGCTGCCAATTGGTATGTTGATCATTCAGCCTCCAGTCATCAAACCTACCAAATTGCAGCCCTCTAGCCTCAGAAGCTTTTATTTTATTTAAGTTTAAAGTTAGCCATGATCGTGCATTTGGCAACGATATAGGCCAGGCCACCACCAACCGTGGCTGAAAGTTTCATGGGCCGCAGCTCATACAGCATTATACCGAGACCAACGAAAGATAGATCTATTTTCAGCGGCACTGATCATACGCTGTAGAGAAAACTCGATTGCGCCGAAGTGCACGGCGCGTTTTTTACTTGTTTAAAAATGAAGCGAAGTTATGATAATCTCGTAAGATAAATTTCCTGTCCAAAATGAATTTCTCTAATGCGCGTCTTCGTAATAGGCCGTCCCCTCCCCGCCCCGCCCCACCCCCGCCTCCCAAAGGCTTGTGACTCACCAGGCAGAAGTTTTCTCCCGAAATTTCACGAGGAGATTTGGAGGTAAATCTTACGGAAATCTTCCGGAATTGAAGAGAAGAGCCTCCTAAGAGCATTACGGAACGTTTTCAATACAGATGAAATACTCTCCTTTTTACGTATGTATGTATGTATGTATGTATGTATGTATGTATGTATGTATGTATGTATGTATGAATATGTATATGAATACACAGACACACGCATCTATATGCGTGTATGTGTATATATATATATATATATATATATATATATATATATATATATATATATATATATATATGTATTGCAATTAAACACATACATATATTCATATATATATATATATATATATATATATATATATATATATATATATATATATATATATATATATATATATATATATGTTTGTGTGCGTGTGTGTGTTTTATAGCAGGTTCGAAGAATGAATAGCACACCAATCTTATGAGAATGAATACACTGTTATTCAAGTCTTGCGGAAATCTTAAGTATAAACATCTGAGTTTTTTCAGAAAGACCAAATCTGTTTGTCTGGGTTCGAAAATATTCTATATTATTATTATTATTATTATTATTATTATTATTATTATTATTATTATTATTATTATTATTATTATTATAACCATCAAACATTTTACCATAAAAAGGAGGTATTAGACAGAGAGAGAGAGAGAGAGAGAGAGAGAGAGAGAGAGAGAGAGAGAGAGAGAGAGAGAGAGAGAGAGAGAGAGAGAGAGCTTTCAAAGCTTTATGTATTCTATCACAAACATAAGGATCAATAATTTTAAACATGGTTATGAAAACCCCAAACATTTTACCATGCATAATTACCCACAAGGCCTCTACATAAACAAGAGCCTTTCCAAGACTCCTACGTGTAAAGTAAGTCTTCCAAAAATTAGTTCTGAGGACGACGAGAACTTCGCGTAATCGCATCATCCAACGACACTTCCAAAAATAGGAATTAAGAAAAAAAGAAAGAGAAATTAAAAAAAGAAAGAAGTGTACTAACTTTGAAACTTCAGAAGTAGTTAAAGAACTTCCTTTTTTTCCTTTTTCTAAGAGGCTCTAAATTTACTTAAAACTTTTTGCAGGCTCCGACGAATAGGCCTAAAGCCTCTCGCTCGGCTTTCCTTTCAGAGTAGGCAAGTTGTATGAAGTTATAATATGTCAGGCTTGATTTATTTGACGTACTTAAACGGTTCCACGGCCGGGACAAACACTCCCAAAGGTCACTGGTCTACTAGACAGATAGACAGATAGGTAGGAATAGCTACATGTATAATGGTCACAGAAATATGACGTGACAGGTGCGCGCTTACCTAGATTTAACTGACAGTCAACGTTCTCCCTGTACTTTGTAATTTACTTAAATTTTCATCTATTTATTTATTTGTTATTTTATTTTTCTTTCTGATAACTGATCTCTTCTTTCTTCATTGCCTGTTATCTTCTGTTATTTGTTTCAAATGAACGCCATAATATTCTTTGGGAGCTTGAATTGCAAATCAATGGCCCCTTTGGTGCGCTTGTTCCGTATGAATAGGGGTCATCCTATGAACAATAATAATGAAAATTATATAATTTAATTGTGTCCTTCTATAAGCAGGATTGCGCAAAATGGTACGCGTGGACTTTCATGAAAAATGTACCTAAGATGGGATTCGTGTTTGGTAACAAGGGATTAGATTTTGAGTTCTAAATATGTATTTTCAGTAACTGAAACCAGTGAACAAGACGACATTTATTTACACACACACACACACACACACACATATATATCAGGACCTCATTCAAACTGGATGGTATCTAGAGAAGATACCATCCAGTCTGAATGAGGCCCTGTTAGTAATTCTACTAATGCACGGAACAATTGTGTATGTGATAAAGTTAATTATATACATATACATACATATATATATATACATACACGAGTATACATACATACATATACTGGAACCTTGAACTCTCTCTCTCTCTCTCTCTCTCTCTCTCTCTCTCTCTCTCTCTCTCTCTCTCTCTCTCTCTCTCTCTCTCAACTGTAGTCGAAAATCTGATATTAACACATTAAAACACCCAACTGGATATCTATTTGTAAATGCACTTCTTTCGCTCAAGCTAAACCTAGAGTGACACTCATTATTAATGGTAGGTACAAAGGTTAAAGATTTTTTATAATAGCATCATAAGTAATTCATCCTTTGATTAACAGAATGGAATAGAGCATGGAATTTGGGCCAAAGGCCAACCACTGGTACCTATAAGGTCATTCAGCGCTGAAGATGAAACTGACGGTAAGGAGGTTTGAAAGGCGTAACAGGAGGAAAAGTCTGATGGAAGAAAAACAATATGGAGGGAGGTACAGTAAAAGGAAGGAAAGGGGTTGCAGCTGGGTACCGAAGGGACGCTACAGAGAACCCTAAGTAATGCCTACAGTGCAACGCATGAGGCGCACTGAAGGCGCTATCCCGCTACGGGACCCCTTCATTAAGGGCAGT
>NC_089756.1:34563761-34568761 GCF_040412425.1 Macrobrachium rosenbergii | reverse complement strand
GAAAGACGCTGTTTTAAGTCTCTCTCTCTCTCTCTCTCTCTCTCTCTCTCTCTCTCTCTCTCTCATGTCAATACCATGACCTCTGTAATTCTCGTTTTACTGACTATCTCTCTCTCTCTCTCTCTCTCTCTCTCTCTCTCTCTCTCTCTCTCTCTCTCTCTCTCTCTCATGTCAATAACATAACCTCTGCAATTTTCTCTCTCTCTCTCTCTCTCTCTCTCTCTCTCTCTCTCTCTCTCTCTCTCTCTCTCTCTCTCTCTCTCTCATGTCAATAACATAACCTCTGCAATTCTCGTTCTTCTCTCTCTCTCTCTCTCTCTCTCTCTCTCTCTCTCTCTCTCTCTCTCTCTCTCTCATGTCAGTACCATAACTCCTGCAATTCCCGCTGTACTCTCTCTCTCTCTCTCTCTCTCATGTCAGTACCATAACTCCTGCAATTCCCATTGTACTCTCTCTCTCTCTCTCTCTCTCTCTCTCTCTCTCTCTCTCTCTCTCTCTCTCTCGTATTAGTGTCAGACCCCCCATGATTCCCGTTTTAATCTCAGATATACCCAGCCAGCCTGATTCTCTCCACTAATTCGCATACGTCACCTACAGTGATCTACAGAATTCGCTCGGCAGGAAATTAATCCCGGATTGATAGGAGCCTCCGTCAAAGTTGAATCATAATTCCCTTAATATGTATAAGGCGAGTCTGAACCGACTCCTCCTGCGCGTAATATATCTAGTGAAACGTAAGGGGGATGAAAAATAACAATGAACCCTGTATAGAAAGTTTGCGCATCTCTTTAGAGCGGAATATTGATGTTCAGAAGTTTGGGACGGTTCCCGTGGAAAGCCATCTTTTGCATGCAAATAAACTCCTCCCCCCCCACTACCCCACACCAACCCGGTCGTCTCATTGCATAACGGAAAGGCGTCCATGCACGGACTTTCGTTTGCAACAGACGGGGAATGCAGACGAAAGTCCGACATATAACTATGATTATAAGTTGTCCGTGCAGCAGACGAGGAATGCAACGGTGGAAGACTTTCGGCATTTCTAACCTGGGATGTTCATTGTCCTTAGAAGGGAATAAGGCCAGTCGGGAAACTTTGGGTTATTTAAATAAAGGATGGTCTCTGAGCAACGTCCCGTGTTGGCAGATGCCCGGCAAGCAAAGAAAATAAAAACAAAACGTAAATGAATTTAATTATGATCGTATTTCAGTGTCCAAAGGCCAAAAAGGCATTGGCAATTAAAAAAATAAATTAAAATAGAAAAGAATTTAAGCACGATTATACTTAAACGTCCAGAGAACAGAAATGCATTTTCAATTAAAAGTCAGAAAAGGGTTTGACCAACTGTTACATTTCGGGTATTCAGGTCCTTGGTATATGAAGTATAAAAGCAATCAGTAATCAAGTCCTTGATATATGAAATATACATGAAATTAGTAATCGAGTCCTTGATATATGAAATATACATGACATCAGCAAACAGGTCCTTGATACGTGAAATATACATGAAATCAGTAATCAGGTCCTTGATACAGTATATGAAATATACATAAAATCAGTAATCAGGTCCTTGATATGTGAAATATAAATGAAATTAGTAATCAGGTCCTTCATACAGTATATGAAATATACATGAAATTAGTAACTGATTCTGTGAAATATTCATGAAATCAGTAATCAGGTCCTTGATATATGAAATATACACGAATTCAGTAACCAGGTCATTGATTTATGAAATATCCATGAAATTAGTAATCAGGTCCTTGATACTTGAAATATACATGAAATTAGTAATAAGGTCCTTGATACACTATATGAAATATACATGAAATAAGTAATCAGGTCCTTGATACATAAAATATATATGAAATTAGTAATCAAGTCCTTCATACAGTATATGAAATACACATGAAATTAGTAATCAGGGCCTTGATATGTGAAATATGCATGAAATTTGTTATCAGGTCCCTGATATGTGAAATATGCATGAAATTTGTAATCAGGTCCTTCATACAGTATATGAAATACACATGAAATTAGTAATCAGGTCCCTGACACATGAAATATACATGAAATTAGTAATCATGTCCCTGACACATGAAGTATACACGAAATTAGTAATTAGGTCCTTGATATATGAAATATGACATTAAATAGTAATCAGGTCCTTGATACAGTATATGAAATATTCATGTAATTAGTAATCAGGTCCTTGATACATAACATTAGTAATAAGGTAATTGATATATATATATACATATATATATATATATATATATATATATATATATATATATATATAT
Organism: Macrobrachium rosenbergii; assembly: GCF_040412425.1. Lineage (NCBI taxonomy): Eukaryota > Metazoa > Arthropoda > Malacostraca > Decapoda > Palaemonidae > Macrobrachium > Macrobrachium rosenbergii. Next base: position 34,566,458 of record NC_089756.1, on the reverse strand, counting down.
ATATATATATATATATATATACACACACGTACGCATGTATATTTCTGAGTGACTTTATATGTTAGTAGAGATACACTAATTTTAAAAATCCATCATATTTTCCGTAAATTTCGTTCCGTATCTTATCACTGGTGAACTCTTTGCGCTTTCAAATTTTACTAACCCGCAACTGTCATTATCCTGTCATTCTTGTCATCTCCATTTTCAGAAAACATCACCGCAGAGCCTCCTATTTTCTCTCTGCTTCTTCTCCTGAAAGTAATGAGCACCAGTGCAACTTTTTCCTCTCTTCGTTTTCCTCTTTACGACCGCTTTCCATTTACCTCTTTGTCTCCCTCTCGCTACAATTGCTTTCCTAACCTCTCCTTCCTTTCTCCCAAGTTGTGTCCAATGGCTTTTATTGGTCTCTACTGGTCTTTCTTAGAAGAGGTCTCAGGCTGAGCTGAGGTCCTGTTTCCCTCAATCGGTATTTTCTTGGTTATTTTCTCTAATCGGTTGTTAATTAATTACTCTCTCTCTCTCTCTCTCTCTCTTTCTTTCTCTCTCTCTTACATATATATACATATATACGTGTGTGTGTGTGTGTGTGTGGTGTGTGTGTATGTATATGTATATACAAATGAACACCCGCAAGTACATAATTAACGCGACAGAACTCCTTTGTAAAGGAAAAGTAATGACTTTTAATAAAGTTTCTAATCACAGCCTGCTGAGCCTTCTGGGCGATTAACATATTACCTGGGAGAGAGAGAGAGAGAGAGAGAGAGAGAGAGAGAGAGAGAGAGAGAGAGAGAGAGAGAGAGAGAGAATCGTTCTGAGAAAGTTATATCTAAACCGAACGCAACGGACGAAAACTTTTTTATTATTATTATTATTATTATTATTATTATTATTATTATTATTATTATTATTATTATTATTATTATTAAAAATACTCATAGTAGCATGTCTAAAAATGGAGAAGCAAATCCACAGCTATGCGTATGTACATATATTTAAGGATAAATCAACATAGATAGCTATCTATATTGATTTATCTTTAAATATATGTGCATATACATAACTAAAAATGGGAAAATTATTCTACAACAAAGAAAAAATCAAGAATAAGAAACGAAAATCACGAAATTAAAACATGAAATACAAGTCACCGAACCGTTGTAATTCTTTCGAGGGAAGACTCCACAAATTCTCACATACAAAAATAGCAGCGCTAAGGAAAGATAAGATCTGGGAGGAAGTAAAAAGAAGGACATGGCCATATTTCTAGAAGGATTGTAAAGAATGTGGTTGGAATAACGCTAGGATTTGAAAATGAGCGTTGTCTCGATAAGAATGTTTCCCTAAGAATTTCACTGCGCAGTGCTCACAACAAAATTGTTATTAATGCTCAAAACAAAACTGTTATTAATTCTCACAGCAAAATTGTTGTTAATGCTCACAACAAAACTGTTATTAATGTTCCCAAAAAAACTGTTATTAATACTCACAACAAAACTGTTATTAATGCTCACAACAAAATTGTTATTAATGCCCACAGCAAAATTGTTATTAATGCTCACACAAAATGGTTATTAATGCTCACAACAAAATTGTTATTAATGCTCACAACAAAACTGTTATTAATGCTCCCAACAAAACTGTTATTAATGCTCAAAACAAAACTGTTATTAATGCTCAAAACAAAACTGTTAATGTCCACAACAAAATTGTTATTAATGCTCACAACAAAACTGTTATTAATACTCACAACAAAAATGTTATCAATGCTCAAAACAAAATTGCTATTAATACTCACAACAAAATTTCTATTAATGCTCACAACAAAATTGTCATCAACGCTAACAACAAAATTGTTATTAATACTCACAACAAAATTATCAGTCTTAATGTAAAGATTCACAGAACTTGTTAAGAGCATTTACTCTCAAAATACGTGTGACAACTGGACCGAGGTAAAATGAAAATGTTGGACAGCTAAGCAAGAAAGAGACAGAAGGAAACTGATGAGAATTCAAGGACAGAAAGCAATGAGCTGGTAGCTTTAGAAAGGACGCTGGTGAATGTTGGAAAGATCTTGAGGAGTTAGCCCGGGACAGAATGTGGTGGCGTGAGTTCATCGAGGTTCTGTGCAACCCTTTGGGTGTCACAAAAAAAAACATATATAAATGTATATATATACCATATATACATACATGATTTGCGTTTGTATGTATGTATGTATTATGCATGTATGTATGTATGTATGTATATATATACATATATATATATATATATATATATATATATATATATATATATATATATATATATATATATACATATATATATGGGTGTATCCAGGAGTTATAAAATGAATATGACAGAAAATGTTTAATTTTATTTGACCTCTATTACCAGATACGACTGTATACACATTATATTAATACATTATATATATACACACACATATATATATGTGTGTGTGTAATCATGTATACATATATATGGGTGTATCCAGGAGTTATAAAATGGCTATGGCAAAAAATGTTTAATTTTCCTTGACCTCTGTTACCAGATACGACTGTACACACATCATATTAATACATTATATATATATATATATATATATATATATATATATATATATATATATATATATATATATATATATATACTGTATATGTGTGTGTGTATTTCAAACTTTCCTTTCAACGG
>NC_089756.1:34536261-34558761 GCF_040412425.1 Macrobrachium rosenbergii | reverse complement strand
CACTGATATCCGACACCAGAAACACCAGAATTATTTTATTTCACTTTTCCGGGAGATTATTTTATTTCCCTTTTCCGGCCGGTGAATTATTTCCTCAAGAAGACGGCTTTGTTTTGTTTCTGTATTTTCATTTAAAGGACAGCTGAACGAAGAAACTTTTTCTCGTGTAAAAAGGAGGCAACTTATTCTTCCCTTCCCAAAGAGAGAGAGAGAGAGAGAGAGAGAGAGAGAGAGAGAGAGAGAGAGAGAGAGAGAGAGAGAGAGAGAGAGAGAGAGAGAGAGAGAGAGTTCAAGTGAATAAATAAATGGAAAATATGCATTATGCTTATGGAGAGAGAGAGAGAGAGAGAGAGAGAGAGAGAGAGAGAGAGAGAGAGAGAGAGAGAGAGAGAGAGAGAGAATTTTAAGTATTAAGGCATATAAAAATGCATTATACCTATGTAGAGAGAGAGAAAGAGAGAGAGAGAGAGATTTTAAGTGTAAAGGAATAAATGGAAAAAATGCATTATGCTTATGTAGAGAGAGAGAGAGAGAGAGAGAGAGAGAGAGAGAGAGAGAGAGAGAGAGAGAGAGAGAGAGAGAAGGCTGCTAATGGGCTACAAATCAGCTCATTATTCGTTGCATGAACGGACACAGAGCTTGAGCAATTAAATCGCTTGCAATTAATTATTTATCATTATCGTTAATCACCCTCTATTGAGAGAGAGGTCTTTTGAAAAATAAGCACACCGAAATATCCCCACCCCCCAAAAAAAAAACTCTTGAAAAAAAAAACAAGTTAAACGGAAACGAAAACTTTTTCGTATAATTGACAACATTTTTTGCCTCGTTTCAGAAAACTTGTTTTTTGTATGAAAACTCGTAATCATAAGCAAAAGTTATTTGGGCGTAAAATCCAAATCAAAGCGGAGTTTTTTCTTCTTTTCACATAAAAAAAAACTCACTACTGAACCCGATGCCTCTAAAAGAAATTCACCATAAAAGCCAATGTTTTGAAAAAAATAAATATCCAAATCTTTTGGAAAAAAATAAATACTCATTTGCATATCGACAATTCTGACAGAAACCTTGTAATCAAGTAGAATATCTTTTTGATCTATTCTGATCAATAACTTAAAAATATGAATAAACAAGTAAAAAATGCGCCGAAGTTTCTCCGGCGCAGTCGAGTTTACTGTATATCGTATAATCAAGGCCACAGAAAATAGATCTATCTTTCGGTGGTCGCGGTATAATGCTGTATGAGCTGCGGCCCATGAAACTTTAACCAAGGCCCGGTGGTGGCCTGGCCTATATCGTTGCCAGATGCACGATTATGGCTAACTTTAACATTAAATAAAATTTTAAAAATACTGAAGCTAGGGGGCTGCAATTTGGTATGTTTGATGATTGGAGGGTGGATGATCAACATACCAATTTGCAGCCTTCTAGCCTCAGTAGGTCTGAAAATTTGAGGGCGGACAGAAAAAGTGCGGATGGACAGACAAAGCCGGCACAAAAGTGTTCTTTTACAGAAAACTAAAAATGGACAGTTATTGCTAGCAAAATGAAAAGCGAATATATAACAGTTCGGTACATCAATAAATTATTTTCGCCTTGCCCAAGAGCCATTCGTATAAAAATCCATCTTTTGACTGCAAAACCCTGATAAACATTAAGAAATCCTTAACGGTTATTACAAAGACACCAAAAAGTTAATATGATTTCAATGCATCCGGTACAGAATCCCCAGAAAAATAAGCACACAAAATCCATCTTCTGGAACTTACAAAAATGCAAACTACCCAAAGAAATCCTATTTTAAGAGTTCATAGCTTTGAAATCCCATCTTTGACTGCAGAACACTGATAATCCCAAGAAATCCTTAACAGTTATTACAAAACTATCAAAAAGTTAATAATATTCCGACGTATCCAACATAGAATCCCCAGAATCTTGATTATACAAAAAAAAAATCCATCCTTTGGAACTTGTAATAACATCATATACCCAAAGGAAATCGTTAACCTCTTTTACAGAGTCCAGAGCTTTGGAATTCTCTCGTTTCTGCATTCTGTAACTTCAAGAACCTTCTTCTTCTTCTTCTAACCTTTCTATCTTCCTTTTCCTCAATTGTCTAGTTCCTTGGGTTACAATAGGCCGTTGGGCACTACCAACCCCCGACCCCCAACCCCGCCAATCCCTTTGTGTTGGGCTTGAGAAAAAAAATTTTAAAAAGTGGTTTTTTTTTGTCACTGAAAATAACGCCGCTATGTTTTATGTTTTTCAGACGCTATCCCCGCCCCCACCCACCAATCTCACTGCCCTTGAGAACCAGAAAAAAAATCAAGTACGTTTTCTACATGTCACTGAAAATAGCGCCGCCATGTTTTTCTAGTGCCATTGCCCACCCCCACAACACAACCCGTCCCCAAATCTCACTGCCTTTGAGAACCAGAAAAAAAAAATCAAGTACTTATTCTATGTCACTGAAAATAGTACCGCCATGTTTTTTCAAGAGTGCTATTCCCCCCCTCCCCCGGCCAACCCAATCTCACTGCCCTTGAAATAGTGCCACCACGCTTTTTCAAGTGCTAAACCCCCCCCCCTTCCCCGCCCTCCGCCAATCTCACTGCCCTTGAGAACCAGAAAAAGAAATCAAGTAGGCTACGTTTTTTCTTCTGTCACTGAAAATAGCTCCGCCATGTTTTTTCAAGGGCTATTTTCCCCCCGACCGTACATCGCCTCTGCTTCCTCGCAGGGAGTTTCATGTCTTGGAGGAAGGGTTCACGGTGTGTTTGCTCAGGTCAAATCCTTTTATGGAGTGTAAATCCATGAGGGGGAAGGAGAACGGCTATGGGATACGTTTATCTTGCAGAGAGAGAGAGAGAGAGAGAGAGAGAGAGAGAGAGAGAGAGAGAGAGAGAATTTTAGGTGATAAAGAATAAATGTAAAAATGCATTATACCTATGGAGAGAGAGAGAGAGAGAGAGAGAGAGAGAGAGAGAGAGAGAGAGAGAGAGAGAGAGAGAGAGAGAGAGAGAGATCTTAGGTGATAAGGAATGAAAAATAATACCTATGAGTAAATTTAAAAACACTGGATTATACCATCAACAAGATAAAAGAAAAGAGGAGAGAGAGAGAGAGAGAGAGAGAGAAGAGAGAGAGAGCTTTTAACAGGCTATTACTAAAACCCACTGGAAATAATAAATAAATAAAACTGATAAAACTTCGTAAAGAGAGTTTATTGATTTAAAAGACGTCAAACAGACAGACAGACAAAAAATAATAAATAGAGAGAGAGAACAAGATAAAAGGAAAAGCATGGATTAAAAAGAAAGAAGGAAAAAAACCCACATATACACATACACAGAATTTCTAAAGGTTGATTAAAATTGAGAGAGAGAGAGAGAGAGAGAGAGAGAGAGAGAGAGAGAGAGAGAGAGAGAGAGAGAGAGAGAGAGATATTGATTTAAAAGACTTATCAACAACGATAGAAACAAGGGATAAAAAAATGAAGAGAGAGAGAGAGGATAAAAAAGAGAGAGAGAGAGAGAGAGAGAGAGAGAGAGAGAGAGAGATTTTTAAAAGACTTATCAACGAGACGATAGGAAACAAGGGATAAAAAAATGAAGAGAGAGAGAGAGAGAGAGAGAGAGAGAGAGAGAGAGAGAGAGAGAGAGAGAGAGAGAGAGAGAGAGAGAACCCTTTCCTATCACTGAATATCTTCGACATCCATGAGAGAAAATGAAGGGGGTAAAATGTTACTAAATTCTCTATGCTCATCTGAGGGACGTTGTCCAATAAGTCGACAGTAATTACTTGATTATTTATTGACCATTCTTCCCCAATTTTTAAATGGTCGCAAAATAACCTCTCCGCTTTTATAATTCTAAGTTATCGTCCTTTTCAGCGCCTCTGCAGAGCTCATGAATCTATTTATCCTTCTTCCTATTTTCTGTAATAGCCCCTTTTCCTATATCTTTAATGCTTCATATAATACACAGTCAGAAAATTTGAAATTTAGTTGCGGATAATACAGATATATATAAAATTTGATATATATATATATATATATATATATATATATGTTGTATATTACAATATATATTTATATATATATAATTTATATATATATCTATAAATACACACACAATTCTTCTAAGAAATCAATATCTTGACCTCAATGAAATAATACCATCGATAAAGCTCCGAAACAATTAACCACTCTGTGAACACTCGGCACCTTATTTCCTATAACTTTATCTTACTTCCTTTCTTGGTCACCTTCAAGAGACTTACTCTCACACTGCTTCTTCTTCTTTCTTCTTCTTCATTTAACGTGCTTTTTCCCATTTTTCATATGGGGTAAGCACGATGCCTTCTTTTGGAGGACTTTCTCACACTGCATTTGTCATAATTAAACGGCGTTTGTAGCCGAAAGGATTAATATTTTATATAGCACAGGTTTCCTTGCACTTTTTTGGACACGGTTATAATTACAAGCTGATATCCAAGATGGATATAAATTGAATTGAATTTTTTAATTTAATAAAGAATTTAGGCCAAAGGCCAAGCACTGGGACCTATGAGGTCATTCGGCGCTGAAGCGGAAACTGACAGTAAATCTGAAAGGTGTAACAGGAGGAAAACCTCAAAGCAGTTGCACTAAGCAAGATTAGATGGAGAGAAGATGATAGAAATATGAAAGGAGGTACAGTAAAAGGAATGAAAGGGGTTGCAGCTAGGGGCAGAAGGCATGCTGCAAAGAACCTCAAGTATTGCCTACAGTGCACCGCGTGAGGTGCACTGACGGCACTATCCCCCCTACGGAAAGTGGGATATAAAGGAAAATCTTGCCTACCACACAATACACTCGAGTAACCACCAGGTACAACATTCACTGCTTTGGTCAAAATGAGCACCGCAGGACTTAACGGAAGTCACGACGACTTCCATGACGAAGAATCTATCAAAATTGTTTAACGACTTTGATGACGACGACTCATCTAAAGTTGTTTAACGACTTTGATGACGACGACTCATTAAAGCTTGTTCAACGACTTTGATGACAACGACTCATTAAAAATGTTTAACGACTTTGATGACGACGACTCATTAAAACTGAAACGACTTTGTTTTAAAAATTGTTTCACGGCTCTGATGACGACGACTCATCAAAACTTGTTTAACGACTTTGATGACGACGACTCATTAAAAATTGTTTAACGACTTTGATGACGACGACTCATTAAAAATTGTTTAACGACTTTGATGACGGCGATTCATCAAAAGTTGTTTAACGACTTTGATGACGGCGACTCATTAAAACTTGTTTAACGACTTTGATAACGACGACTCAATAAAACTTGTTCAACGACTTTGATGACGACTCATTAAAATTCGTTTAACGACTCTGATGACGACGACCCATTAAACGACTCATTAAAAGTTGTTCAACGACTTTGATGGCGACGACTCATTCAAAGTTGTTTAACGACTTTGACGACGACGACTCGTCAAAAGTCGTTTAAAATCGTCCACGAAAATTTAAGTAACAGTTCCAGTTGTCGCAACGTAACGTTGTCATAAACAAAATACTCCAATCTTTGTCAACTTGTTCTGAACTCTCCAACAAAAGATTTGGAAAAGTTTCGAGTGAGTGGGACGAGAGAATTCGAATTCGCTACAAAAATACAAAAACGAAAAAGGCTTTTATATAAAATCACCAAAAAAAAAAAAAAAGAAAATCAAAGTTACACAACGATCGTTCCAGTATAGAAAAATAAAAGAAAAACATTCGAATTCTCAAAAAGTACCATTTTTGTAAAAGCCTAAAGAAACCTTTCTGGTCATTTCTTAAAACTGGGTAAAAGAACGTCCTCGCAATTTCTCTTCGGTAACTTTTAAAGGAATTTCTCAAAATCCTTCCATTCGGTAAAAAGGAGTTTCTTAAAGCTTCTTGACATCGGCGTGAATGAATTCTTTACGGTTTTCGATAAATACAGGAAAATATGTTAAAAATTGAGGTTTGCGTGGATGCCTGAGAGTGATTTATTTATTTTTAAGTATGCTCGGTCACTATTCACTGTGAATGTTTAGATACTGAACGAAAAAGAAAACGCTTAATGACTGAACTTAGGGCAAAGAGTTTACGAAAAAATGCGAATCGCTGATGATGACAATTAAACCACTGTGTAATAAAAATTCAGTTATATAGTAAATATATTACTATGTAAAATAAACAAAGACTTTCTCGAAAGTTTCTGCTCGTTTTATTTTAAACAGTAATATATTTACTATATAACTGTGGATTTTTATTACACATTGTTTTTCACGAGATTGTGAATTTCTTAGCAATTAAACCACAATTAAACCATTCTTATAAACAGGAAATATAAACCAGCGCCCGACAATAACAACAGCAGAATGGAATGCCTGTTTACGCGTATATATATATATATATATATATATATATATATATATATATATATATATATATATATATATATATATATATATATATATATATATATATATATATATATAATTAGCTTATATAATTATATAAACAACTGAAATCTGTAATTATATATATTATATATAGCTTATATATATAAATATTCTGTGAACTCAACTGATACTGAATTGAATTGAATATATATATTTATATATAAAGGCCAAACAACTGAAACCAATGAACTGAACTGTTGATTGAGCGCTGAAACCAATGAGGTCATTCAGCGCTGAAACGAAACTGACAGTAAAAATTTAAAAGGTGTAACAGGAGGAAAGCCTCGCAGCTGCACTATGAATCAACTGTTAGGAGAGGGTTGCGGAAAGTAAGAAGGAAGAAAGAGAATATGAAAGGAGGTACAGTAAAGTGAACGAAAGGGGTTGCAGCTAGCGGCCGACGGCACGCTGCAAAGAGCCTCAAGTAATGCCTACAGCGCACCGCACGAGGTGCACTGACGGCACTAACCTCCTACGGGGTAAATATTCTGTGGACTGATCGCGAATAGATGCGAGGAGGAAATCCCTCATAAAATGAGTGAATTGTAGACCATGACGGGCGATCAAAGGCGAACAGGAAGCACCACAAGCAGAGTTAACAGACCCAGAAAATCAAATCAACCAGAAAACACTGCTCGGAAAGGGTTAAATTAGTTCAGGTTCCCTGCAAAGAGATGCTTCGTGTCTAACTGGAAGTCATCTCTAAATCTCTTCTTTTTAGTTTTCTGGAAAAGAAAACTATTGTACCGGCTTTGTCTGTCCGTCCGCGCTTTTTCTGTCCGCACCTTTCCTGTCCGCACTTTGTCTGTCCACACTTTTTCTGTCCACACTTTGTCCGCACTTTTTTCTGTCCACACTTTTTCTGTCCGCCTCAGATCTTAAAAACTACTGAGGCTAGATGGCTGCAAATTGGTATGTTGATCATCCACCCTCCAATCATCAAACATACCAAATTTCAGCCCTCTAGCCTCAGTAGTTTTTATTTTATTCAAGGCTAAAGTTAGCCATAATAGTGCTTCTAGCAACTATATAGGCCAGGCTACCACCAGGTCGTGGTTAAAGTTTCATGGCCCGCGGCTCATACAGCATTACACCGAGACCGACGAAATATAGATCTGTTTTAGGTGGCCTTGATTACCGTATACGCTGTAGCGGCTGTACAGAAGAAACTTCGGCTCATTTTTTACTTTTTTTTTTTTTAGTTCTAGAAATAATGTGACTGCACGTAATACAGCACAAAAGTCTCCGTTAGGTTTTGTTTTCTTGCACATTTTATTACGGTTGATAAACATTTTAATTTTAATTACAAGTAACTAATAACACTTAGACTTAGGCATAATGGAATGAGAACAAATACCAAATGAGTTAGAGAACTGAAATGCGCAATAAAGAGAACACGTAAAAAATGTGCCGAAGTTTCTTCGGCGCGATCAAGTTTTCTGTACAGCGTATAATCAAGGCCGCCGAAAACAGATCTATCTTTCGGTGGTCTCGGTACAATGCTGTATGGGCCGCGGCCCATGAAACTGTCAGCCGGCCGTGGTGACCTGTGTTGTTGCGTTGCCAGAAGCACGATTATGGTTACTTGAACCTTAGATAAAATCAAAACTAGTGAGGCTAGAGGGCTACAATTTGGTATGTTTGATGACTGGAGGGTGGATGACCAACATACCAATTTGCAGCCCTCTAGCCTCGGTAGTTTTTAAGATCCGAGGGCGTACAGAAAAAGTGCGGACCAGAAAAAGTGCGGACAGAAAAAAATGCGGATGGACAGACAAAGCCGGCACAATAGTTTTCTTTTTCAGAAAACTAAAAATGAACAGGAACCTTATCCTTTGCAATCTTCCACATGTCTCGTTCTTTCTCCGCCATGCCCTTCTCCGTCTCTTGGCCACGAAGCAAACCCATAATTGTTGTGGAACGTCATATAATATCCGGCGCTGAGAAAAACTGAATTTTTTTCAGGCTGAAGTCAAAATATTTCCAGATGTTCACTAACACAACGGGAGTCATTGCAAGCAACATATCTCGTCTTGCTGAAGGAGTCCGCATACTTTATAAACTAAACGAAACCAACAATAAAAATACACACATGAACATACACACACACACACACACAGACACATAACAGAAACACTATGAAATAAAATAAACGAAAACACTAACAACAAAATATTATCTATATTAAAATACTGGTAATTTATAGAAAAATAATAACGGGAATCTTGATTTTCAAGTCAATGGCCCCTTTGAACAGGGTTCACCTTCTGAATAATAATAATAATAATAATAATAATAATAATAATAATAATAATAATAATAATAATAATAATAATAATAATCGCAACGCATTTGAAAATACAACAGCCCGGTATTCCCTTGAAATACATGTAATAATAAAAATAATATATAATAATAATCATCATCATCATCACAACGCCTCTGAAAATACAACAGCCAGGTATTCCCTTGAAATAAAATAATAATAATAATAATAATAATAATAATAATAATAATAATAATAATAATTATTATTATTATTATTATTATTATTATTATTATTATTATTATTACCATCATCGCAAAGCCTTTGAAAATACAACATCCATGTATTCCCTTGAAATACGTATAATTATATGTCAATACCCGTGAGCTTACCTCACCACTTCGAGGAAGCAAGCACACAAGGAGCCAATTTCAATTACAACACGGATGGATTACCCGCTGCGCGTCAGCCATCAAAATTAACGGGGATGAATGCCCTTAGGACGCTTGGAAGGAGATGGCGTTCTTTGTTTGCAAATTCAGACGCGCATAACTTCGGGTGTTATTATATTCGATCTGCAGGCTTCATATACAGAGGGAGTGATATGAATTTTTTTTTTTTTTTTTTTTTAGGATGAACAAAGCGCAATTAGTTTTATAACTGAGGAATAATGAATGGACGCACCAAACCAACCACCCTTGCGCGCACGTGCAGACACACACGCAGACACACGCACATACACACACACACTACATACATATATATATATATATATATATATATATATATATATATATATATATATATATATATATATATATATATTATATATATAATATATATAACATATATATATATATATATATATAATATATATATACATACATACAACACACTCAAGAATCAAAATATTTAACAAATTTTAAATTTAAGCAATACTGAATAATTCACTAAAACTATTTTAGAGATAGTTTTTACGTTGCCTAAATAAACAAAACCCTTTTATATGTATCAAAAATAATGAAAACTTCATAGCATTATCAAACAGGAATAACGCAGTTGCACAAATAAAAAAATCCATATTTAAAGATATTCTCAAGTTTCTTGCGAGCAATGAGTGCCTGCCTACTCAAATGGAAACGACTGATAGGGAAATTTAGGCCTGCAGCCAAGGCTTAAAGATTCTCGAGAGAAAGTTTTTAATCATTAAATCAAATACTCTGGGCACAGTAATTAGTATTTTGTTTGTTTCTTTAATATTTAACCTGAGACAAAAAGTGGCAAATATTACTTTAGAGAATAAAGCTGCTACGCATATTTTTTCTTCTACGATCCATATCTCTCTCTCTCTCTCTCTCTCTCTCTCTCTCTCTCTCTCTCTCTCTCTCTCTCTCTCTCTCTCTCTCTGCTGTGCTTGGTTCTCATTCCTTCAATGCAACAAGGACATATAAATCATGATGTATTGCATTATGAGGGGGAGGAAGTGGGTTGGATGGGGGTTCGATCATTCTGAAATTCCTTGATATTACAGTTCTTGCGTCAGAGTGAGACGAATGGCATCTGAAATCCTTACCCACTGATATGAATTAATTAAAGTAACCAGATCACAGCTCAATGAAACATCGAAACGACTTTCGAAAACTATACGTTTCAAGGTTAGGGAGCAATTAATCACGCATGCAAGTGGTACTGTTCCAAAGCAACCGCACTTTTAAAAGAAATGCAATGGAATTTTTATCCAGCTCTTTAATTTCCAGAGTAACTTCCCTAAAAGTTTTTCCCCGCACAACTTGAAGTTCTGCCTTCCCGAAATTCTCAAGTTTTTTTTTTTTTTCTTTTTCGGGCAGATACAAAGTGAATGTGGATGCTGACCAAGCGTTGGCAGCATTGTAATGAGCAACCAGCTAGGCTCTTTGAAATACCTGCTGGGGATTCATTAGCAATATAATATAATATATATATATATATATATATATATATATATATATATATATATATATATATATATATATATATATATACATATATATATATATATATATATATATATATATATATATATATATATATATATATATATATATATATATATATATATATATATATATATATATATCCTGCATTGAGTCGAGTTGTGGCGAACTAAGGTGCTATATGCAAATCTTCAGTCAAGGCTATTCAATGGAGTTAGTGACACATACTGTACTGTACAGCTTGCCAGCGAAGAAATTTGAATTAACTCTATTTAGAAATAAAAATTGGACGCAAAATGTATTCGCTTTACCTAAGAATAAAAAAAGAAGCGAACCAAAGTTTTTGCCTGACCACAGGTTTTTGGAACCGTTGCTAAAGATATGAGATCAATATATCATACGTCTTCAGTACATAAACATACATACATACACACACACACACATATATATATATATATATATATATATATATATATATATATATATATATATATATATATATATAATACAGTATATGTTCGAGTGTGTGTGTGTGTGCGTGCATACATGTTTGTAATTACAACCAATACAACAAAGGAGTTGCCACCCAATATCAAAAGAAATTTTTAAAAATCAATTACAGTGGAAACAAACGAAAAGAATAGAAAAAAAAAGCCTACTATCTAACAAAGATATCTCTCTAGAACCAAATGCCATAAATTCCCGGCTCGAATCTTTCTCGGCGTCTGGAGCTTGTGAAGAAGGAAAAAAAAAACAGAGAGCGTTAGCTCGCAATTTCCTCGGCTTAAGCCTATCCACTTTTATACCGTCCTTTTCCCCCTTTTTCCTTCGTTCCTTCTACCCCGGGGGCCAACAGAGAGAGAGAGAAGAAGTTAACGCCGGAGCGAGAATTTCCGCCCAAATTAGCATTTGTGATACGGATTTCACTCTAGGTAAACGCCTGAAATTTGCTGCTTACTGCGCGCGGATGTACTTTTTCCCTCGCATGGCCTGCTTTTATTTAATAATAATAATAATAATAATAATAATAATAATAATAATAATAATAATAATAATAATAATAATAATAATAATAATAATAATAATAATAATAAATCAAAAGAAAAGTATCACTCATTGATGCCGCAGTACCATCGGACACCAGAGTAGATGAGAAAGAACGAGTAAAAATTGATAAGTATCAAGACCTGAAAATAGAAATAAAAAGGATATGGGATATGCCAGTGGCAATTGTAACCACAATCATAGGAACACTAGGCACGATCCCAAGATCCCTGAAAAGGAACCTGGAAAAACTAGATGCCGAAGTAACTCCAGGACTCATGCAGAAGAGCGTGCTATTAGAAACAGCGCACATAGTGAGAGAAGTGATGGACTCCTAAGGAGGCAGGATGCAACCTGGAACCCCACACTATAAAAACCACCCAGTCGAATAGGATGACTGTGATAGACCAATAATAATAATAATAATAATAATAATAATAATAATAATAATAATAATAATAATAATAATAATAATAATAATAAATTTGTAACTTATTCTGAGATATTCACTTGAATATTCAGGGTACTGTTTTAGAAGCATCTATGAGAGATTTTGCACGATCTTACTAACACAATATATACCTAATTCTAAATAAAAGCTCTCATACGGATATTTTGCCCTCCTAACTCGTCCACGACTGCTTCCATCTACTTCGTCACATTCTTCATAATGCAAATCTTCTTCACAATCCCGTGAATATGTTTATAAAATACAAAATCACATTTATGTAAAGTAATGTATTTACAAATGATAAAATAAATTCCAGAGCTTTCACATTCTTCATAATAATAATAATAATAATAATAATAATAATAATAATAATAATAATAATAATAATAATAATAAATAATAATTTGTATTTTATTCTTCAAATAATAATAATAATAATAATAATAATAATAATAATAATAATAATAATAATAATAATAATATAATAATAATAATACGTTGAAAAGAATGGCATTCTCTATACCGATGAACTTATCTTGTGCTTTCTCAATTTGGCGTATATTTTCTTCGTTTCAGCAGGTAAATAATAATAATAATAATAATAATAATAATAATAATAATAATAATAATAATAATAATAATAATAATAATAATAACAGCTGGATTCAGGAGACGTACTTCTGACATTCCTTTCCGTTTTTCTCCTGACGACGAGAGAAAACCCGAGAGGAATTTCTGTAGTGCATCTTCAAAATACATCTGCCGGAATCCAGCTGTCAAACTCTACGGGATTAACCACCCGCATTTCACTATCTTATCGTGCATAGATATAATAGGAATAATTAATAATATATAATAATATCTTGGAAGAAGACCCTCTTTGAGGCAAACTTTGTTGAAAGAATGGTATACGGAGTGCCATTCTTTTCAAATAAATAATAATAATAATAATAATAATAATAATAATAATAATAATAATAATAATAATAATAATAATAATAATAATACACTCGTGGATGTGTATTGCTTTGGGAAATTCGGCTGTCAGTCAGGCCAAACACTGAGGCATTTTCAGCCATTCATCGATTCAGACAGTGGAAAAGGAAGTTTGAGTGGTTGGTCAGCAAGGTAGAGAGATCTACAGAATAAAGACGAAGTACAGGGACTTAAATGTGGATCTGAGAGGAAACCCCACACTTGCACCAAGAACCCAACAGACAGGTTGGACAGCAAGACTGAAGAAAGGACGCAGGAATGGATTTAAAATAAAAGCTAAAAATTGGCTGCAGCTAGGGACCGAAGGGACACTGCAAACACCCTTTAGTAATGCCTACAGTGCACCACCATATAAAGGATCCAGGAAATGTATTGTAAAGAAATTGAGGATTGCACTACTGAACTGTGACTTACTAAGTTAAAAAAAATGATGACTTGGTAAACCACAGGTCAGAGGTTTCAAGTCCCCATGAGGTGGTTCATTATTATTATTATTATTATTATTATTATTATTATTATTATTATTATTATTATTATTATTATTAGTTAACTTTGTTTTTTCTAGTGATGGCTAATGACCAGAAATTTGCATATACACGTCGATGTCCGGTAGTTTTGGCAGTATTGGATTATTACTAATAACACTCACGCTGTTGATTTTTCATTATACTGAACGTTTTTCTTAACGAGATTCTAATCTCAGTTATAAAACAATTTTATTTTTGCATCCCTCCATTCAGCATTACTCATTTCCAAAAAGTTCTACATACACACACACACATACACACACACACACACACCCTCACACACACACACATACACACAAAAGAAAATCACCACTAAATGGAAATATGTGTATGCGCGCACGCCAAAGAGAGCGCATTTGCCCAGTGGGGCGGGGGAGGGGGGAATTGGGCCGGGGGAGTCTGTGCAAAGAGGAGGGGAAATAAGAGGGAAGGGGAAGAGAGGATGCAAGGAGAGGGTGGAAGTACATAGGAACATGGGAGAATCAGCAGAAGCCGGCTACTGAACTCCAGTCCGGTGATTGGATAAACTCTGTTACCTTTGTTCCAGTCGCTGTTGTTGACTTAACCAATTACGTCAGGCTTACCATTCCATTATTTCCTCCTCCTTTCCGAAGGCTGTAATTGAAGTACAGGTCCACATTGCCTCTCAGTGCTTGGTACGGGTTACCAATGGAACGGCAGTGCTATTATTATTATTATTATTATTATTATTATTATTATTATTATTATTATTCAGAAGATGAAACCTATTCACATGGAACAAGCACACCAAAGAGGCCATTGATTTGAAATTCAAGCTTCCAAAGAATGTTGGTTTCACCCTCCCACCGCAGACCCCACAGTGCGGCAGTAACTGATCACGATACAGAGAGCCAGTGATTGCTTTTATCGCCCTGGGGGAGGCGCGAACCCGCGACATCTGAGCGGCATGTCACGACACTAGCGACCATACCAGAAGACCAGCTGAAACTTCATAATGCTGAGAAATAGGGTTGGGTATTATAGGCCTTTAATTTTTTTTAAATGCTAAGGTGACTCCCTGACTATAATTCGCTTAATTTTTAATTTTCAATGATAATTAAAAAGTTGAATAATCACCCTGACTATAATTCATTCAATTCTGAATTTTAAATTATAATATATAAAGGGTTCATTAATATTAATCATTAATAACTTTTGTGATTATTCTTATAGCTAAACGCACCACGGAGTCTGGTTTTCACTGTTCACAGTCATATAATTCTCAGGAATTCGACCACGAATGACTCCGACTACGAGATAATGGCTTCAGAATCGATTAACACAATAGGATCATCACGGATAGAACGAAAGTTCCAAAGCACGACCTCTGCAACTGCAGCACCCTTACGAAAAAGTCATCGGAGGAAATGTCACTTAGTGGAACGTTTACAAATTTTCTTAATATAGAACGGGAGTTGATTATTAAAGCGTCTCGGTCATGGATATGGCTCCTAAAATATGAATATTCTAGGAGTGAAAAACTGCAATTCACAAAAATGGGCGGACTAAATGTCCTTACAAAAAATAAAAACATGAGTGTAAATTGAAAGGACTGCTTCAGCAACTAGAGAAGTATTATTATTATTATTATTATTATTATTATTATTATTATTATTATTATTATTATTATTATTATTATTATTACCTCTGATGCTATTATTACCAATAATGTTATGGTGACTACGATGATGAAAATATAATAATAATAATAAATAATAATAATAATAATAATAATAATAATAATAATAATAATAATAATAATAATAATAATAACATACGAACTTCTCCACGATGTGTGTGGAGAATAATAATAATAATAATAATAATAATAATAATAATAATAATAATAATAATAATAATATAACATACGAACTTAATATGTGTAATAATAATAATAATAATAATAATAATAATAATAATAATAATAATAATAAAATAACAATAATAAGCATAAAATAAACTAATAATAATGTAATAATGGAATAATAATAATAATAATAATAATAATAATAATGTGTGTGGAGCATAATAATAATAATAATAATAATAATAATAATAATAACAAACGATCCTCTCCATCTCCAGAACGTGAGTGGTGTAACCTTACCTTTCAAATTCACTCGGCGGTCAGAAATTGACCCCATCCTGGGAACTTGAGGTTCAATTCCCTGCCTAAGTGATGGTTTCCTTAATCGGTTTTCCGGCACTTTACCCACGACCTTTTCATTCCCAAGTCCCCCCCCCCACCACCCCACCCACCCGGAAATTCTCCGAGACCGTCTCTTTATAGGAGAGTCATTAAAAGTAGTACACAATTTTTAAAATCAGTGTAAAATGGACATCTCATTTATAACTGTGAGATTCGAGATATGATAATAATAATAATAATAATAATAATAATAATAATAATAATAATAATAATAATAATAATAATAAAATAATAAACATTTTATTTACAGTTGTGAGATTAGTAGTAGTAGTAGTAGTAGTAGTAGTAGTAGTAGTAGTAGTAGTAGTAGTAGTAGTAGTAGTAGTACTGTAATAATAATAATAATAATAATAATAATAATAATAATAATAATAATAATAATAATAATAATAATTTCATTTTACAGCTGTAATAATAATAATAATAATAATAATAATAATAATAATAATAATAATAATAATAATAATAGAGGGTCCCAGTCCCGAATAAATAGGGAAGTTTGCAGTCATCTGCCAAAACCACTTATGGAGAAGGCTCATTAAAAACAGCGTCCCCGACTGAGGATTAAGTTGAGGAGAGAAAAGTTAAGAAGTTGAAAGCCGTTGGTCATCCCATTCACATCATTTCTGCGGCATTTACTACGCTCTAAGGAGTGCAGCCGCTCCCGAAATTGCATTTAAGCCGACTCATTCTGACCGTTCGTGAAAATCTGAACTCTAATTTTTTTTTATTAACTTCAGCCAATGGGGGACGTGTGTGTGTGTGTGTGTGTGTGTGTGTGTGTGTGTGTGTGTGTGTGTGTGTGTGTGTGTGATGAACAGACACATGAGACTGAACGGAAAGAGTTGATGACATAATTCTTGTGACGCCAGTTTACAAATATCAGTTAATCAGATAACAGAAAATGTCTTCAAATAAGTGAACAGCGGCACATGATAAATTCATAAACAGACATTACAATTTAAATGTTAATTTCATCATTCGTCATTTCCTTACATTCAAAAGAAGAAGCCATAAAGAAGTTAACGAAAAGGCACCTGCGAGACGCTAATTACAAACATCCAAATCAGACGCAGAAGAAGGTTCAAAAATTGAAAATACCCGTCAAACATGACTGCATATTCACCATAGCTACTGGTTCTTTGTAGTAGCGACAAAATCGTGAGGTCTAAAAAGGAACAAAGAACTCTTTAAGAGAAATTCTCATTCCCTTCAGTATTTTGTCCCAAATGTCAATCACGTAATTATCAAAAATGGAAAAACCATCGCAAATTATGCCAAGGCCAAGAAGGGTAACTTGCTGTCCTTATTATTATTATTATTATTATTATTATTATTATTATTATTATTATTATTATTATTATTATTATTATTATTCAGAGGATGAACCCTATTCATGCGGAACAAGCCCATAATAATAATAATAATAATAATAATAATAATAATAATAATAATAATAATAATAATAATAATAATAATAATCATAATAAATATAGCGCGTTGGCCTGGCTTGTGTCACTGGGCCACATAAGAAGTAGAGACGTTACCTTCAAATCTATGGAAGTATCGTTATGTAGGAAATAAACCGAAAATTTACAGAATGCATGATCATTCACTTCAAGAGCACAAAGGGTACCAACATACTAAAGAGGTTTCCTCAAAAATCGCTTTAATTATAAGTCGAGTCACTTCACATACATCAGAGTCCAGTATGTAGCCTCGTTCACTGAATAACTAATGTCTGCTCGAGTTTTAAATCAAAATTTATCATTGTAAAATAATATAAGAAGCTAGTAATTTTTGTGATCATTTTGCACAGGAGTGGTGTGTCCTGGACCCAGTACGTTATTTTGTCAACACATCCATCGTGAACGAGTGAACCTTGTTATATCCTTGGAATTCAAGGTCACACAGTTCACCTTGAAATTCAAGTCAGACAGTTCACCTTGGGAATCAAGGTCAGACAGTTCACCTTGGAAATCAAGGTCAGAAAGTTCACCTTGGAAATCAAGGTCAGACAGTTCACCTTGGAATTCAAGGTCAGGCCATTCAACTTGGAATTCATGGTCAGACAATTCACCTTGGAATTCAAGGTCAAACAGTTCATCTTGGAATTCAAGGCCAGAAAGTTCACCTTGGAATTCAAGGTCAGGCATTTCACCTTGGAATTCAAGATCAGACAGTTCACCTTAAAATTCAAGATCAGACAGTTCGCCTTGGAATTCAAGGCCAGACAGTTTACCTTGTAATTCAAGGTCAGACATTTCAAGACTTTATAAGAAAACAAAACTTGGAACTTCAAGATTCGTATGAAAAACATGTCCCCTTTTTTGGTAAAATAAGTAATTTTTCCCAATCTTTCGAATTATCTACATCGTCGATGATTTTATCATTAACTTTTTGTTTCAAGTGTCTCTCTCCCTTACCATCCAAGACGTTACTTAGCGGAAACAGAACAATGACGAAATCACCGTCGATGCAAATAACTCAAAAAAAAAAAAAAAATCTCTTCTTCAGGAACGAGTACCTCCGAGGGTAAACAGGAGCTATTGGCTGATGACAAAATTAATGCAAAACAAAACGCTCAGTAAATTCACTAGACGTTTGCTTTCGTACTGTATTCCTCCCTCAATAATACCTCGAACAAAACCGTTTTGCATGCGTAACCTCTTTATCCTCCGCATCCCCCTTCCATCATACAATTTACCTAGCATCATCACCATAATTAATGACTCCGGCCCCTGTTCTAATGACTTCATCCCGCATTATATGCGGGTAAACAGACGAATGTTTTCGCAATGTCCCCCGTCCTGCGAGCCGAGTTTCAGAAGTTCGGCGGCATTATTTACGTCGCGGACGAAGGATTGACAGAATTAATGGTTTCTGGTATGCATAATGTCCAACGGGGGAAGAATGACTGGTATGAATAATAATCAACGAGAAAGAATAACAACAGAATGGATGACTGGACCGGCTGCACAAAACCGTCAGTGTGGTCTTGAATTCGCATTATTATTATTATTATTATTATTATTATTATTATTATTATTATTATTATTATTATTATTATCTTGAATTATTATTCATTGATCTTGAATTCGCATTATTATTATTATTATTATTATTATTATTATTATTATTATTATCCATGTGATCTTGAATTCGCATTATTATTATTATTATTATTATTATTATTATTATTATTATTATTATTATTATTATTATTATTATCCATGTGATCTTGAATTCGCATTATTATTATTATTATTATTATTATTATTATTATTATTATTATTATTATTATTATTATTATTATTTAGTAGATGAAACCCACTCATATGGAACAAGCCCACCAAAGGGGCCACTGACTTGAAATTCAAGCTTCCAAAGAATATGGTGCTCATTAGGAAGAAGTAAGAGGAAGTAAAGGGATATACATTAATTCTATTGAGGTTTCATGTAACTGTTTTCCGAGCAATGCAATCCCAGTGCTGTGAGTTTCGCAGTTCAAGAATTACCTGATTAGATTCAGGGCGAACCCTAATTAGTGGATAAAGTACATGGTATTTAATAATCCCAAAAGACTTGCAGAGAGCCGGATCACTTACTTCTTCAGTCACTTAATCCCATGGAAATGGAATGTGGAGTTTAGGACAAAAGCCAAGCGCTGGACTTACGTGGTCATTCAGTGCTCGAAAGGACATTGAGACTAAGAAGGTATGAAAGGCCTGACAGGAGGGAGAAACCTCGCACTAAGAAACAATTATTAGGAGAGGGTGAATAGCAAGAAATAGAATATGAACGGAGACACAATAAAAGGTATGAAAGGTGTTTCAGCTAAGGGCCGAAGGGACGCTGCGAAGAACCTTATATAATGCCTACAGTGCACCACGTGAGGTACACTGATGGCATTAACCCCCCTAAGGGGCTTAATCCCATGGGGGAAAATGAGTGGTGAAAAAAACATTACACATACAGAGTATGCATATCCGAAATGTATAATATACATGTGCAAATCTACTCTCTATTTTGCTTTATTTCCACTATAACGACCATTATTTTTAAACACTACTACACACTCTTTCCCAAGTTTGCTTTACAAAGCTTTAATCATTTACTTTATGAAGGGTTTTTGTCCAAAAAAAATCATAAATGCTTTGAGAGGTTCTCGACCTCATATGTACTTTTAAGATTTCCAATTCACTGACCTAATTAGTGCTTTCAACGCCGTCTATGTCATCACTGCAACGACCACAATACCATCACCAGAATTAGCAGCTCTATCCGGTATCAATCACAACAGCGGGAGGTTTCCTATACAAGAGCAATCACAGTGATACCTGATGCAATATAGTAATTGATGATCTGTTGTCTATGTGTTTCTTAAAATAAATAAACCTGACGGCTAAAATGTTGAAATCACTGCTTGTATTCGAAATGTGTGATCAGTTAAACTGACGAAATGTCAATAAGCCATTCTTCATATATATATATATATATATATATATATATATATATATATATATATATATATATATATATATAATTATATACACAAAAACATATATATCTATACATATATATATATACACATATATATATATATATATATATATATATATATATATATATATATATATATATATATATATATATAATATAAATACATATATTTATATAAATATATATATTTATATTATATATATATAATATATATATATATATATATATATATATATGTGTGTGTGTGTGTGTAGGTATTTACAATATATATACAGTAATATATATTATACATATATATATGTATGTAATTATAATACATTCAATATATATATACATATTAAACATAATTTCAGTCCCAAAAAATTAATTCCTTTCTAAAAGTTTTATTTTCATGTTTTTATGTCTGTGTTTTTAATTTTCGTTATTTTACCCCCCAAAAAATTTTACTGCCCATGAGGTTTTATTCAAAGCTTGTAATAAAGAATGTTCTCCCTGGTGTTCGACTGAAAAAGATTCGAGTAAATTACAAACGTTATTTATCATTAACAAGATTTAAAAATTACCGAGACTATGTATGTAATAATTATGCATACATAAATATATATATATATATATATATTAACCAAAAAAAAAAAAATCACCCCACTGCTTAACTGAAAATCGAGAAACAAACGTGCGAAAACACAAAAAGAACCCACTTAAGCAACAGCACCAACTAACACTGTCGTGTCCCCTACTTCCTTAAACACCATCTTACAACTCAAAGTACCTCCGAATCAGGTAAGGCGCGGCCTAAGGCCTCGACGAGGGCAGGACTCGCGTTGCTGCCAAGTGGGTTCGCCCGTATTTCCTTAGCTAACGACCTTGAGACTCACTTGAGCGTTCTCTAATGAGAATTTCCCCCCATTAGTCCGGCGAGACTTAAGGGCCGTTTTCTTGGCGTTCCTTGCCAGAGGTCGCCCTTAGCACCTTCGCCCTTCATTTACAGGGACATGGGCCCTGAGAGGGGAAAAAATGTTTAATGGAATAGGATAATGAATTACCGAATAGCCATGATGGTGTTGATGGTTATTATTATTATTATATTATGGTTAATACATAAAATATAAATTTGGGCAATCGATATCCCGAGGGGATATATTCATCTCGTGTTTGATGTGTCTATTATTATTATTATTATTATTATTATTATTATTATTGTTATTGTTATTATTATTATTATTATTATTATTATTATTATTATTATTATTATTATTCTTATTATTACTAAAATTTCTTATGGCACCCTTTCTCAGTGACAGAAATCATTGCCAGATCGTTTCCTTCAAGAAATAATTCCTTTTTCTTCATCAAATAATTTCTTTTCCTTCAAGGAATAATGTCTCTCCCTTCATAAAGCCTCTCATTTCCTCCATCCCTTTCATTCTATATACACTACCAATCCCTACTGACCCTGTAACACGCCAAGGAAGTTTGCAAACTCCTCAGCCACTTCTTCCACCTCGGTGCCTATAACATCAGCCTGCCTGCAATTATATATTATATATATATATATATATATATATATATATATATATATATATATATATATATATATATATATATATATATATATTTACATTATATATATATATATATATATATATATATATATATACTTCTTCCTTAACAAACACTCATTATTTATTTATAACTATAGCCACATTTTCACTACTTCCTCTCAATTTAAACATATATATATATATATATATATATATATATATATATATATATATATATATATATATATATATATATATATATATATATGTATATACAGACATATATAAATGTGTACAAACACACACATACACATATACACACACATATATATGTGTGTGTGTGTATATATATTTTCTCCAGCCACTCCTCTTTTTCCCAGTACAACCATCAACTTGCTCTTCAGTTACTTTATACCGACACACAACCTAGCAAACAGTTCTCCTCACACGTTCTTCTTTATGAATATTATTTCCCGG
>NC_089756.1:34516261-34531261 GCF_040412425.1 Macrobrachium rosenbergii | reverse complement strand
ATATATATATATATATATATATATATATATATATATATATATATATATATATATATATATATATATATATATATATATATATATATATATATACAGTATATATATACATATATATATATATATATATATATATATATATATATATATATATATATATATATACTGTATATTAAACATATTCCACAAACTTTCACTCTTTACCTCAATGGATAAGATTTTCATTAAGGTAGTTTGTAAGTTGGTGGAAAATATATAGTATAATTTTCTCTCTCTCTCTCTCTCTCTCTCTCTCTCTCTCTCTCTCTCTCTCTCTCTCTCTCTTCCTTGTGTAAAGAAATGTTCTTTTCCTCCTTATATTACCGTGTTATATTTTGAAGAGAAAATTTGAAGCTCAAATTTACAATGATTTTCATAATGAAATACAATACTAACTTTAATCCCAGTTATTTTTCTTCAGTAATATTTTTTAACATTATATTCAATAATAATAATAATAATAATAATAATAATAATAATAATAATAATAATAATAATAATAATAATAATAATAATAATAATCTACGCATAGATTTTAAATCTAGACAAAAGAAAGACTATGGTATTTAAAATCTTCCTCCTCCTTATTATTATTATTATTATTATTATTATTATTATTATTATTATTATTATCACCGTTGCTTCTATATCTACGGTTTATCAGACATTCATCCTCACCCTATTCAGCCTCCACATCTGAAAACTAGTAGGCATCCTTAACCAACATGAAAATAAATATATAGACAAAAATAAAACACATACGATAGAATCTGTACCCAAAGCTTTAAGCCACAGATTAAAGTCTTATCTGATCTCTCTCTCTCTCTCTCTCTCTCTCTCTCTCTCTCTCTCTCTCTCTCTCTCTCTCTTTTTTTATGAATATATTTTCCATTAAATACATTTCTCCTGAAAAATTATGTAAATATTTTCAAGTAAAAATCTCTCTCTCTCTCTCTCTCTCTCTCTCTCTCTCTCTCTCTCTCTCTCTCTCTCTCTCTCTCTCTCTCTCTCTTTCTCTAGACACTTTTCTATGAATATATTTTCCATCAAATACATTTCTCATGAAACATTATTTGTATAAATATTTTTAAGTAAAATAATTTGAATATACGAAAACTATTCTCTCTCTCTCTCTCTCTCTCTCTCTCTCTCTCTCTCTCTCTCTCTCTCTCTCTCTCTCTCTATAGACACCTTTCAATGAATATACTTTCCATTAAACACGTTTCTCCTGAAACATTATGTAAATACTTTCGAGTAAAATCTCTTGAATATACGAAAACTATTTTCTCTCTCAATCTAAACTTGTTAAAACTCTCATTGACGTCTGTGTGCAATGCGGTATCAGGGTCTTTTCTCCCCCTCGGCTTGATAAATTTGCATTACTCATTATTACTGCAATATGCATACAATTCAATATTGCTGTTCTCCCTATCTCCACTTGATAAAAGTGGGCAATACACTTCCAGGATTTATGTACTGTCCCCCCTCTCTCTCTCTCTCTCTCTCTCTCTCTCTCTCTCTCTCTCTCTCTCTCTCTCTCTCTCTCTCTAGTAATGCATGTTACTGAACTCAAAATTTGTATGTGATATTATTACTCGAATTTGTATGTGATATTATGTATAGGTAAACGTCTGCCAAACGGAGTAACCACTTCCTATGGAATACTCACTTAATGATGTTCATGTTATACACACACACACATATAAATTATATATATATATATATATATATATATATATATATATATATATATATATATATATATATATATACATATATATATACATACATATATACATATATTTATGCATACATGTACATACTTATGTATATGTACATCTATACTGTATGTGCATATGCATACATATATATACTTACATACATACAATTTATGTATATATATACAAATACACATATATATATTATATCAATATGTATGTGCGTGCTTGCGTTCGTATGCCTGTGTGTGTGTATGTAAGTGTGTGTGTCAGCGTGATTTTTCCTCCATAAGATACGCCTTTTTCCCTCCCCCTTCTCACTCTGAATGCCAAAATCAGCCTCAGCCGAATACACTGCATTAGAAAATGAGATTGAAAGCCACGCGGAGAGATGAGATGACCAGAACGGAAAAGAGACTAAAAGTGACTGGGGGGAAAAAGGAAGGGGGATCGTCGAAAAATACGAAGGGTTGGGAGAGGAAGGGTACTGGAAGATACGAAGAGTCAAGATAATGAAATGTCAAAAAGAGAGAGAGAGAGAGAGAGAGAGAGAGAGAGAGAGAGAGAGAGAGAGAGAGAGAGAGAGAGAAGAGAGAGAAAGATTCTTTGCAGGTAAACATAAAAATGAGAGAAAGGGGTCAATGGAGAGAGAGAGAGAGAGAGAGAGAGAGAGAGAGAGAGAGAGATTC
This sequence comes from Macrobrachium rosenbergii, assembly GCF_040412425.1. Lineage (NCBI taxonomy): Eukaryota > Metazoa > Arthropoda > Malacostraca > Decapoda > Palaemonidae > Macrobrachium > Macrobrachium rosenbergii. Next base: position 34,528,818 of record NC_089756.1, on the reverse strand, counting down.
TTTTGCAGGTAAACATAAAAATGAGAGAAAGGGGTCAATGGAGAGAGAGAGAGAGACAAGAGACAGTCATTCCACCTGCAAACATTTACCAACTACCAGAAGTCTCTGGAATGCAAGGTTGCCAATGTATTCTGTGGTGATAAAAATACCAATAATTTCCATAAAAAAAAAAGTAATGAGCTGCTCATTCCATCTGGCAACACTTAACTATCAGAAATCTCTGGACTGCAAGGTTGCCAAAGGATTCCATCCGGTATAGTTTCCATAAAAAAAACAAGTAATAGGTTGATCATTCCATCTGGCAACACTTAACTACCAGAAGTCTCTGGAATGCAAGGTTGCCAAAGGATTCCATCCGGTATATTTTAAATAAAAAACAAGTAATAAGTTGATCATTCCGCCTGGCAACACTTAACTACCAGAAATCTCTGGACTGCAAGGTTGCCAAAGGGTTCCATCCGGTATATTTTCCATAAAAAAGTAAGTAATAAATTTATCATTCCATCTGGCAACACTTGACTATCAAAAGTCTCTGGACTGCATGATTGCCAAACGATTCCATCCGCTATATTTTCCATAAAAAAAACAAGTAATAAGTTAATCATTCCTCCTGGCAACATTTAACTACCAGAAATCTCTGGACTGCAAGCTTGCCAAAGGATTCCATCCGGTATATTTTCCATAAAAAAAAGTAATAATTTGATCATTCCATCTGGCAACAATTACTAACTGCCAGAAATCTCTGGAATGAGAGGCTGCCAGAGGTTTCCACTCCGAAAATTTTCCGATGATGATAAGTAGCTCTATTGAAGGCCTCCGGCAACCAGCAGAGTAACGAAAGCATGGCCCGTGGCCTAGGTCGAGTTATGAATATTTTAGCTCCCAACCAGGCCCAAAAATGAATAAAACATCAGACAACGGAATTCATTCACTCCATGAATAATCGAGCCAATCTGCGGATAGATTTCACAGAGGCCAAATTAAAGTGAACTGTAGTTTATAACTTATTTTTGAGCAGTAACTTGAACGAATGAAGAATTAGAGGAATTTATTTCTGGCGATAGAAATTCATTTCTCGTCATAATATGGTTCGGATTCCACAATAAGCTGTAGGTACCGTTGCTAGGTAACCAGTTGGTTCTTAGCCATGTAAAACAAATCAAATCCTTCGGGCCAGCCCTAGGAGATCTGTTAATCAGCTCAGAGGTCTGGTTAAAACTAAGATATACTTAACTTAACCTCTCGCAGGTAGTATGTTAATCCATACTTGAATTTAAGTGGGAGAGAATAATTAAGTGGACAGCTGTTAACCAGCTCAGTGGTCTGGTTAAAACTAAGATATACTTAACTTAACCTCCATAGGTGATGTTAATCCATACTTGAATTTAAGTGGGAGAGAATAATTAAGTGGAGAGCTGTTAACCAGCTCAGTGGTCTGGTTAAAACTAAGATATACTTAACTTAACCTCTCGCAGGCGGTATGTTAATCCATACTTGAATTTAAGTGGGAGAAATAATTAAGTGGAGAGCTGTTAACCAGCTCAGTGGTCTGGTTAAAACTAAGATATACTTAACTTAACCTCTCGCAGGTGGTATGTTAATCCATACTTGAATTTAAGTGGGGAGAGAATAATTAAGTGGAGAGCTGTTAACCAGCTCAGTGGTCTGGTTAAAACTAAGATATACTTAACTTAACCTCTCGCAGGTGGTATGTTAATCCATCCTTGAATTTAAGTGGGAGAGAATAATTAAGTGGAGAGCTGTTAACCAGCTTAGTGGTCTGGTTAAAACTAAGATATACTTAACTTAACCTCTCGCAGGTGGTATGTTAATCCATCCTTGAATTTGAGTGGGAGAGAATAATTAAGTGGACAGCTGTTAACCAGCTCAGTGGTCTGGTTAAAACTAAGATATACTTAACTTAACCTCTCGCAGGCGGTATGTTAATCCATCCTTGAATTTAAGTGGGAGAGAATAATTAAGTGGAGAGCTGTTAACCAGCTCAGTGGTCTGGTTAAAACTAAGATATACTTAACTTAACCTCTCGCAGGCGGTATGTTAATCCATACTTGAATTTAAGTGGGAGAGAATAATTAAGTGGAGAGCTGTTAACCAGCTCAGTGGTCTGGTTAAAACTAAGATATACTTAACTTAACCTCTCGCAGGTGGTATGTTAATCCATCCTTGAATTTGAGTGGGAGAGAATAATTAAGTGGAGAGCTGTTAACCAGCTCAGTGGTCTGGTTAAAACTAAGATATACTTAACCTCTCGCAGGCGGTATGTTAATCCATCCTTGAATTTAGTGGGAGAGAATAATTAAGTGGAGAGCTGTTAACCAGCTCAGTGGTCTGGTTAAAACTAAGATATACTTAACTTTGAACGAACTGAAGTGCATCCTGCGCACAGAAATCGAGATCTAGAATTAACGTGTCAGCTGAGCAGCCTTTTCTCTCCACTCTACACCTGTTACGAAAACGAAATCTACAACAGAGACAAACTCAAGACCATTAAGATGCAAACTTTAGAAGAAATCTTTGCATTCTGAAACAGCTAATGGAATGGAATATGGAATTTAGGCCAAAGGCAACAGCTGGGATCTACGAGGTCATTCAGTGCTGAGAGGGAAATTGAGAGTCAAAAGGTTTTAAAGGTGTGAAGGGAGGAAAACGTCACAGTTGCACTATGAAACGATTGTTAGAGAGGGTGAAAAGACAGGTGGAAGAAAGAATATGAGCGGAGGTACAGTAAAATAAATGAGAGGGGTTGCAGCTACGGGCCGAACGGACGCTGCAAAGAATCTTAAGGAATGCTGACAGTGCACCACGTGAGGTGCACTGACAGCACTACCCCGCCCCCTACGGGGCGTGACCTTTAACACTCTCTTGAATTGAATATAGAATTTATGCCAAAGGCCCAAGCACTGGGACCTATGAGGCCATTCAGTGCTGAAACGGAAATTGCCAGTAAAAGTTTGAAAGGTGTAACAGGAGGAAAACCTCAAAGCAGTTGCACTATGAATCGGTTGTTAGGAGAGGGTGGAAAGTCAGATGGAAGAAAGAGAATATGAAAGGAGGTACAGTAAAAGGAACGAAAGGGTTTGCAGCTAGGGGCCGAAGGGACGCTGCAAAGAACCGTGAGTAATGCCTACAGTGCACCGCATGAGGTGCACTGACGGCGCTACTCCCCTACGGGGAAAACACTCTCTTCGTGCCTAGCAGTTGTTGTTGTACCACAACGTCATAAAAAAGGAGGTAGCGCAGACTGATTGGGAAATAATGTTGTTGTTCTATATTCAACCATTGGGAAATAATGTTGTTTTATATTCAACCATTGGGAAATAATGTTGTTGTTCTATATTCAACCATAGGGAAATAATGTTGTTGTTCTATATTCAACCATAGGGAAATAATGTTGTTGTTCTATATTCAACCATTGGGAAAAAATGTTGTTCTACATTCAACACACTGGAAGGGTCTTTTAAAACTTCACGCGCACGAGTGCGCCACATTTACCCGGCTTTTTACCGTTTTAGAGGCGAGAACATTTAAAATTTTCATATTCTTGGCACTGGCAACGTGCTCTCCAAGCGAAATATGCAAAAAAAAAAAAATAAAAATCGAAAATCCCTCACCAAAAATCTCGATCTTAACGGCACCTCTCCCTTTAAAAGGAAACCGTCGCGTGCCACTGCGATATAATCCGACGAATATGGATTCAATAAACTTGTTCAAGCTGCTTCAACTAGTGGCTTCCCTGGCTGGAAGATTTACTTGTTACGTCTGGTCAGGAGAGCGCGTCCCTCGTCTGGCGCCCACACCTACGGAAGGCGAGGGAGACCGCGACTTACCTCAGTCGGTGCGCGTGTGTGGCAAGCTTGGAAAATGGTGGCTCAACAAGAAACGCAAGAAGTTAGAGAAGAAATTGACCACTCAAGTGAGCGCCATACGTTCCGATCCGCAGAAAATTGAACTGGCGAAACACTTGAAGACCCATTTGCGTGGCCTCCGGAGGGCGCAGAAGAAAGCGGAAATGAAGTCGGTGATCGAACAGACTGAAGCCTGTGACTGTCAAGCCGAATGGAACAGAAAAACAGCCGGAACGTCTGAACGGACTGGACAAGAACCAGATGGCACCCGACGACTACGTGATTCGCATTTGGTCACACGGATTGAACCTTGGGAAACGTCTGACTCTGACGAGGAAACGTATCCATCTTGGGAAACAACATACCCTGAAGAGGAGACAGATCCACCTTGGGAAACAACACACTCTGAAGAGGAAACAGATTCATCTTGGGAAACACCGTACTCTGATGAGGACACTGAGGTGCTTTGGGAAACATCAGACTCTGAAGAGGAAACAGATACATCTTGGGCCGCACCAGACTCTGAAGAGGAAACAGAGGTGCCTTGGGAAACATCCGACTACGCGGAGGAAAAAGAGGCGGAGGAACTCGCGAAAGCTAAAGACGACCTCGCTGCTCAGAGAGAGGCATTGTACAGAGAAACCGAGGCCCTTGAAGACAAAAGACAAGCTAACAAACGGCAACTAGACGGAGAGAGGTCCGCCCTTAGGAGGGAATGGCAGGCTCTAGAAAATGCGAAGGAGGAACTGCGCCGGGAGAGGGCGGCCCTCGACGAGGAAAGGCAGGTGCCTGCTAAGAAGAAGAACGAGGGCAAAGGAGGGAGAAGGAAAAATCAAAACTTGAGTGGCCGATCGGATAACAATACATTTGACCAGAGCCACGGATATGAACTCTTGGAAGTAATTAGTGAAAGAATGACCGCAAGCATAGGTAATGCCCTCAGATCTTGGGAAGAGCGCCTTTTGGAAAATCTCGGGTTTCCGTGTGATAATGCTAGCCGGGACCAGCTCGAAGCTTCGGGACGCGGAATTCGCGACACTATCACTATCCTGAAGGAAATTATTGAAAAACTAAAGGAGACCCTGGAAATTCTGGGAAGAGGAAAGGCGTGTCTTTTGAATCAGGTTGAACACCTGCAAAACGAACACAACAACGCTTTCGTGGGCTTGAAGGCAACCATTGAAAAACAACAGCAGCGACTGAATATGCTGGAACAAGAAAAGGCCAGCCTTTTGATGCAGAACGCTGAGCTGAAAAAGGAACTCACAGATGCTGCCGGCATCCTGAGTAAAACAAATGAAGAGCAAAAATGGCAACGGGAAACACGGGGAGAGGAAAAAACAAGTCTGTCAATGCAAATTGAACAATTGCAAAAAGAACACACGACGACTGTCAGGAGCCTGCAGCGCATCATCCAAGCACAAAAGGACCAACTCAAAATTCTGACAAGAGAAAAAGCAAGTCTTGCAGCGAAAGTTCAAAATCTACAACAGGAACAAAACAATGATGACGACAGCCTGAAAAACATTTTACAAAAACAACAACACCAACTGGACATTTTGGAGAAGGAAAAGGCGAGTCTTTTGAGGCAAGTCAGTCGTCTAAAGGAAGAAACCTGCGCTGACAGGAGCCTGCGGAAAATCATAGACATACAAAACCAGCAACTAGAACTTTTGAGAAACGAAAAGGAAGGTCTTCTGAAGCACGTTGAGCGCCTGAGAAAAGAAGACGACTCGATTCGCCGGGAGATGGAGGACGTGAGAGAGCAAATGGAAGCCAGCGGAGACGTCGAGAAGAAACTGGATAAGGACAACGTCGAAGAGGAACAACAAGTGACGCGTCTCTGTCACGAGCTGTCGAAGCTCGAGTTGAAAATGGACGACAGAATGAGTGACCTGCAGAGGGAGATTCAGAGGCTGGCGAAGGAGAGCGCCGTGAAAGAGGGCCACATCGGGAGGCTGGAAGAGGAGCTACTCAGGCTAATGACGAAAGTCGAGGAGGCTCTGCTCAAACAGGAGTAACTGCAGCAGGCGAAGAAGTCACCCGAGTGAATTAACCAAGAACTAACGAAGAGAGGAGGTCATCCCACTTCCGACAGGTGCGCAGGTAGGCAGAGGCGAGTGACGTCACGCAGAGTCCGGACACCATCTACTCCTCTTCGCAAATAAAAACATAAAAATTTACTGGTTATTAATAACTGAAAGCTATTTTAAATGTCCTTATTTGTTATCCACGACTTTTCTACTAACAAAAGGCCTGACTTCTTCGAGCCGTTCAACATAAGTGTGATTATCCAAATGAGTTTCTTCCTGTTGACCACAATAATTCCTAGTGTTATTATAAATGAGTGTTTAAGTGAAAAAAAATTCTAAGGTCTTATATTCATGTATTATGATGTATATTTCACACAAAACCATCTATTATATTAATTTTACAAATAATTTCTGACATCTTGAGTTTCTCTTTCCTTCTTGAACCATCTATTATATTAATTTTACAAATATAAATATATATATATATATATATATATATATATATATATATATATATATTTTTTTTTTTTTTTTTTTTTTTTTTTTTTTTTTTTTTTTTTTTTTTGATTGCTGATCAACTTCTCATTCATTTGACAATATTTTCTGGATCCTACGTTCTTCCAAATTCAGTTGATGGACAAAAAGCGCAGATTAACTCTCTGTTCCATTTACTATAAACACAACACCACAGCTGTTCCGTCACTCGTCGTGACCTCTTAAAAAAGTGTATAATCTGGACTGTTGTTGTTGTTTCAGATTTAGCTGGCCTTGTGCCAGCACGGGCTCTTGCTCCTAGAGCAGCCCGTAAATAATGTGGACATAGCGTCTTGTTGTTTTGTTACAGCGTGCGGACGGATTATGTAGCGTCCAAAACAATTTGGTCAGCGTTGATTCTGGTGGACCTGGAAGTCCTTCTGTTGGACATGGAAGTGCTTCTTAAGGTCCACTAGAATCCAATGCTAACCAAGAGAAATCCTCTTCTGAAGATGAGTGGGGACACTGTAGCCCAGGGTGGGACCGGGCTACCATATCCCCTTTTCTTCAATAGAGTATCCCTTTGGTCAACATTGATTCTGGTGGACCTTAAGAAGGACTTCCATGTCCAACAGAAGGACTTCCAGGTCCACCAGAATCAATGCTGACCAAAGGGATACTCTACTGAAGGAAAGGGGATATGATAGCCCGGTCCCACCCTGGGCTACAGTGTCACTCCTCTTCTTCAAAAGAGGATCTCTTGGTCAGCATTGGATTCTAGTGGACCTTAAGAAGGACTTCCATGTCCAACAGAAGGACTTCCAGGTCCACCAGAATCAATGCTGACCAAAGGGATACTCTACTGAAGGAAAGGGGGATATGATAGCCCGGTCCCACCCTGGGCTACAGTGTCACTCCTCTTCTTCAAAAGAGGATCTCTTGGTCAGCATTGGATTCTAGTGGACCTTAAGAAGGACTTCCATGTCCAACAGAAGGACTTCCAGGTCCACCAGAATCAATGCTGACCAAAGGACAGGTCCCACCCTGGGCTACAGTGTCCCTCCTCTTCTTCAGAAGGGGATCTCTCGGTCAGCATTGGATTCTAGTGGACCTTAAGAAGGACTTCCATGTCCAACATAAGGACATCCATGGCCACCAGAATCAATACTGACCAAAGGGAGACTCTACTGAAGGAAAGGGGGATATTGTAGCCCGGTCACACCCTGGGCTACAGTGTCCCTCCTCTTCTTCAGAAGAGGATCTCTTGGTCAGCATTGGATTCTAGCGGACCTTAAGAAGGACTTCCATGTCCAACTGAAGGACTTCCAGGTCCATCAGAATCAATGCTGACCAAAGGATACCCTACTGAAGGAGAGGGGGTTATGGTAGCCCGGTCCCACCCTGGGCTACAGTGTCCCTCCTCTTCTTCAGAAGAGGATCTCTTGGTCAGCACTGGATTCTAGTGGACCTTAAGAAGGACTTCCATGTCCAACATAAGGACATCCATGGCCACCAGAATCAATACTGACCAAAGGGATACTCTACTGAAGGAAAGGGGGATATTATAGCCCGGTCCCACCCTGGGCTACAGTGTCCCTCCTCTTCTTCAGAAGAGGATCTCTTGGTCAGCATTGGATTCTAGTGGACCTTAAGAAGGATTTCCATGTCCAACAGGAGGACTTCCATGGCCACCATAATCAATGCTGAACAGAGGGATACTCTACTGAAGGAGAGGGAGATATGGTAGCCCGGTCCCACCCTGGGCTACGTTGCCCTTCCTCTTCTTCAGAAGAGGATTTCTCTTGGTCAGCATTGGATTCTAGTGGACCTTAAGAAGGACTTCCATGTCCAACTAAAGGACTTCCAGGTCCATCAGAATCAATGCTGACCAAAGGATACTCTACTGAAGGAAAGGGGGATATGATAGCCCGGTCCCACCCTGGGCTACAGTGTCCCTCCTCTTCTTCAGAAGAGGATCTCTTGGTCAGCATTGGATTCTAGTGGACCTTAAGAAGGACTTTCATGTCCAACTGAAGGACTTCCAGGTCCACCAGAATCAATGCTGATCAAAGGATCCTCTACTGAAGGAGAGGGGGATATGGTAGCCCGGTCCCACCCTGGGCTACAGTGTCCCTCCTCTTCTTCAGAAGAGGATCTATTGGTTAGCATTGGATTCTAGTGGACCTTAAGAAGGACTTCCACGTCCAACAGAAGGACTTCCAGGGCCACCATAACCAAAGCTGAACAGAGGGATACTCTACTGAAGGAGAGGGGGATATGGTAGCCCGGTCCCACCCTGGGTTACGTTGCCCTTTCTCTTCAGAAGAGATCTCTTGGTCAGCATATGATTCTAGTGGACCTTAAGGTCGTACTAGGAATTTAGAGGAAGAGAGAGAAATATAGATGGATCTAGAAGGAAGATGGAGAGAGAGAGAGAGAGAGAGAGAGAGAGAGATATGGGAAATGTAGAGGAAGAGAGAGAGATATAGATGGATGTAGAAGGAAGATGTGGAACGTAAAGAGAGAGAGAGAGAGAGAGAGAGAGAGAGAGAGAGAGAGAGAGAGAGAGAGAGAGAGAGAGATGTAGAAGGAAGATGGGGAACGTATAGAGAGAGAGAGAGAGAGAGAGAGAGAGAGAGAGAGAGAGAGAGAGAGAGAGAGAGAGAGAGAGAGAGAGATGGGGAAATGTAGAGGAAGAGAGAGAAATATAGATAGATGTAGAAGGCAGAGAGAGAGAGAGAGAGAGAGAGAGAGAGAGAGAGAGAGAGAGAGAGAGAGAGAGAGAGAGAGAGATGGAAATGGAGAGAGAGAGAGAGAGAGAGAGAGAGAGAGAGAGAGAGAGAGAGAGAGAGAGATGGGAAATGGAGAGGAAGAGAGAGAAATATAGATGGATGTAGAAGACAGAGAGAGAGAGAGAGAGAGAGAGAGAGAGAGAGAGAGAGAAATGGGAAATGGAGAGGAAGAGAGAAATATAGATGGATGTAGAAAGAAGATGTGGAACGTAAAGAGAGAGAGAGAGAGAGAGAGAGAGAGAGAGAGAGAGAGAGAGAGAGAGAGAGAGAGAGAGAGAGAGAGAGAGAGGGAAAATGAGAGGAAGAGAGAGAAATATAGATGGATGTAGAAAGAAGATGTGGAACGTAAAGAGAGAGAGAGAGAGAGAGAGAGAGAGAGAGAGAGAGAGAGAGAGAGAGAGAGAGAGAGAGAGAGAGAGAGAGAGAGAGATGGGGAAATGGAGAGGAAGAGAAATATAGATGGATGCAGAAGGCAGAGAGAGAGAGAGAGAGAGAGAGAGAGAGAGAGAGAGAGAGAGAGAGAGAGAGAGAGAGAGAGAGAGATGGGAAATGGAGAGAAGAGAGAGAAATATAGATGGATGTAGAAGACAGAGAGAGAGAGAGAGAGAGAGAGAGAGAGAGAGAGAGAGAGAGAGAGAGAGAAATGGGAAATGGAGAGGAAGAGAGAAATATAGATGGATGTAGAAAGAAGATGTGGAACGTAAAGAGAGAGAGAGAGAGAGAGAGAGAGAGAGAGAGAGAGAGAGAGAGAGAGAGAGAGAGAGAGAGAGAGAGAGAGAGATGGGAAATGGAGAGGAAGAGAGAGAAATATAGATGGATGTAGAAAGAAGATGTGGAACGTAAAGAGAGAGAGAGAGAGAGAGAGAGAGAGAGAGAGAGAGAGAGAGAGAGAGAGAGAGAGAGAGAGATGGGGAAATGGAGAGGAAGAGACAGAAATATACATGGATGTAGAAGGAAGATGTGAAACGTAAGAGAGAGAGAGAGAGAGAGAGAGAGAGAGAGAGAGAGAGAGAGAGAGAGAGAGAGAACAATGGCTCACCTTACCTTACGATTCTTGAACTTTTGATCTTTCACAGGTGGATGTATTCAAGCATGGATGGACAATGTGAAAGATCGAGTCAACGGTGCAGAGGAGAGCAGAAGAAGAAGAGTAGAAGAACCAGGAAATGTCGTTGGGGGGACGCCTAAAAGGTGTGGGGGAACACCTAAAAGGCGTGGGGGAACACCTAAAAGGCGTGGGGGACCGCCTCAAAGGCGTGGGGGAACGCCTCAAAGGCGTGGGGGAACGCCTAAAAGGTGTTGGGGCTAGACAACATTTCCCTTACCTTCGACTCTCCTCCCCTGCTCTAATCTGCACTGCTGAATCGATCTTCCAATCTGATGGAGGGTGTTTTGTATCTCATCCCAGATATCCATATCCGGGTCCACCACACCCTGGTCAGCACCGCCTCCAATGATTTTACCTTGGGATAATTTCGGGCTCCTAACTTCATGCCTTGCTTTGCTCTCGTTTTTGACTTCCTCTTGAGGAAAGTCCCTCTCTCGTATGGCTTTCCCGTTTGGAGTTTCCGGCTTGGGCTTCTGCAATCTGGTTGGTGGGCATGTGGCTTGCAATCTGTCGGCCAATTTTCTTTTCTGTCTGAAAGTTCTCTCATGCGACTACTTATTCGTCGACATCGTCTCTCCATCTCTGGTCGTCCTCGGAGATTATCCGTCTCGCCGCTCAATTTCTCCTCGAATCTCTCTTGACCAGAACCCAGCACTTCAGGGCTTTCACGAGTTGGTTGTTCCTTACAGAGGTCCTGTAAAGCGTCTCTAATTTTTTCTCTATCTTTTTCCAGGTCTTCTCTATCTCTTTGCAGGTCTACTTTGTCTCTGGCTAGGTCTTCTCTCTCTTTAGCCAGTGCCTCTCTTTGCCTACGTAGGAGTTCGAAGTCAGTTTTGAGTTTCTCTTGTGCCATTTCTATTTCCTTCTTTCTATCGTCCTTTTCCTTGGAGTCTTTAATCCTCTTGGATATCGCATCGTTGACCAGCTTCGTAATGACTGAATCTATCTTTCCAATGATGACTTCTTTGTCCTTTTTTATCTCTTCTACAAATCTATTCACGGAGTCCTTCTTTTCTACAGAGACATCCGTCCTCCTGTCTAGAGTTTCTCTGACCAAATCTGCTTCTTCTTCCAAAATACTCGAGGTAGCGGGCGGCCAGCTTTTTCCCTCTTCCAAAGAAGTTGTTGAAGTCCGACTTTCTTCTCCCGAAAACGGGGGAGTTTCTGTGACCAAATCTGCATCAGAGGCTTTTGTTATACCTGCTGTCGCAGCTGATGACAGCTGCCCTGTGGTTGAGGTGTCGTCAACGGTTTCTTCGGGTAAATCAGATAACGAAACACCTGGCCTTTCTTTTTCTTCCATGGCAGCAGGTGATGGAAGGCCAAGGATTTCTTCTTCTTGAACAGGGGCAAGTGATGAATCTTCAACAGGGGCAAGTGATGAATCTTCAACAGGGGCAAGTGATGGAACACCCGAGCTTTCCTGGTCTTCCCGAGCAGTTGGTAAAGGAGCCAAACCCTCTTCTTTTTGTTGTTCTTTCTCTTCCCTTTTACTGGCATCCTCTTCCCAAAAAGCTGGTGAACCCCAACTTTCTTCTCCCTCAAGCAGGTATTCGTATTGTTCTTCCCAATCTGCGAATTCGTACTGTCCTTCCCAATCTGCGAATTCGTACTGTCCTTCCCAATCTGAGAATTCGTACTGTCCTTCCCAATCTGCGAATTCGTACTGTCCTTCCCAATCTGCGAATTCGTACTGTCCTTCCCAATCTGCGAATTCGTACTGTCCTTCCCAATCTGCGAATTCGTAACTTCCCGCTGGGGCTGCCGCTTGACAAAAACATAACAGCACCTCCGCAATTACACCTGGCAACTGCCCTAGGTTCGCCACAAGAAGGGCCCGCATATGCTTGTCCAGGTGTTTGATCAACATATCATTCTCATGTCCGCGCTTATCAGAAAGCCTCTCCATCTGTGCCAGCAAGTCCTTCACCAGGTGGTTCCTCTGTTGCAAGACCTTCTTCCATTTCCAGTCCCCGCGCTGTGGCCTGGATTTATGGACGTTCTTGTGTTTTCTTGGGAGAGGAGGGTGACAGGGACACTTTTCGACTTTTTCAATCTCGGATCGAAGTTCCTCTTTCGTCGCTAGCCGGAGATCCGCAATGTGGCCCTTCACGTGCCTGATCAGGAGTGCATTCTCCGTGACGAAATCCAGAGTTCCCAGATGGAGCCTTAAATTTGCGATTAATGCATCTCTGAGCTGCATTAACTGTTTCAAGTTCCTGTCCAAAAACTTCGGTTTAATGATTTCCATTTTGATGTGGTCCTGGCAACCGCATCCTACGAT
>NC_089756.1:34501261-34511261 GCF_040412425.1 Macrobrachium rosenbergii | reverse complement strand
CGTGACCGGGTCGAGTCTTTTCAAGGTCAAACTTACTCTCTAATTCAAGTCTTTTCAAGGTCAAGCTCGCGCTCTAATTCGAGTCTTTTCAAGGTCAAACTTGCGCTCTAATTCAAGTCTTTCAAGGGCAAACTTACGCTCAAATTAAAGTCTTTTCAAGGTCAAACGCTCTAATTCAAGTCTTTTCAGGGTCAAACTTGCGCTCTAATTCAAGTCTTTCAAGGTCAAACTTACGCTCTAATTCGAGAAACTGAACCTTCCACCAACTGGGACTATTTTCAGAATATAGTTTACTTCAATGAAACGCCACATAAGTAAAAAATGAGCCAGCGTATAATGCTGTATGAAACTCTCAGCCACGGCCCGGTAGTGGCCTGTGTTGTCGGCACCTATAGCGGTGTCAGACGCACGATCATGGCTAACTCTAACCTTGTATTAAATAAAAACTACTGGGGCTAGAGGGCTGCAATTTGGTATGTTTGATGATTGGAGGGTGGATGATCACCATACCAATTTGCAGCCCTCTAGCCTCAGTAGTCTTTAAGCTCTGAGGGAGGACGGAAAAAGTGTAGATGGACAGATAAATAGCCATCCCAATAGTTTTCTTTTACAGAAAACTAATAAAAATAATGATTAAACTTTAAATACCTCAATTGCAACTAAGATCTAGTATATCCTGAGTATTACAAGTTTGAACAAAGCGAACCAATAATTTCCATTAACAAAAAAAAACAGTGATGAACTGATCATTCCACCTGGCAACATTTACCAACTGCCAGCAGTCTCTGGAATGCGAGGTTGCCAACGTTTTCCATGGTGATAAAAATACCAATAATTTCCATTAAAAAAAGAAACAAGTAATGAGCTACTCATTCCACCTGGCAACATTTACCAGCTACCAGCAGTCTCTGGAATGCGGGTTTGCCAACGTTTTCCATGGTGATAAAAATACCATGAAAGTGATAATTCCACCTGGCAACATTTACCAACTAACTCTGGAATGCGAGGTTGCCAACGTTTAAAAAAAAAGTAATGAAACAAGTAATGAGCTACTCATTCCACCTGGCAACATTTACCAGCTACCAGCAGTCTCTGGAATGCGGGTTTGCCAACGTTTTCCATGGTGATAAAAATACCAATAACTTCCTTTAAAAAAGAAAGTAATGAACTGATCATTCCACCTGGCAACATTTACCAGCTACCAGCAGTCTCTGGAATGCGGGTTTGCCAACGTTTTCCATGGTGATAAAAATACCAATAACTTCCATTAAAAAAAAAGTAATGAACTGATCATTCCACCTGGCAACATTTACCAACTGCCAGCAGTCTCTGGAATGCGAGGTTGCCAACGTTTTCCATGGTGATAAAAATACCAATAATTTCCATTAAAAAAAAAAAGTAATGAGCTGCTCATTCCACCTGGCAACATTTACCAACTACCAGCAGTCTCTGGAATGCGAGGTTGCCAACGTTTTCCATGGTGATAAAAATACCAATAACAAAAAAGAAAGTAATGAACTGATCATTCCACCTGGCAACATTTACCAGCTACCAGCAGTCTCTGGAATGCATTAAAAAAAAACCAATAACTAATGAAAGTAATGAACTGATCATTCCACCTGGCAACATTTACCAACTACCAGCAGTCTCTGGAATGCGAGGTTGCCAACGTTTTCCATGGTGATAAAAATACCAATAACTTCCTTTAAAAAAGAAAGTAATGAACTGATCATTCCACCTGGCAACATTTACCAGCTACCAGCAGTCTCTGGAATGCGAGGTTGCCAACGTTTTCCATGGTGATAAAAATACCAATAATTTCCATTAAAAAAAAAAAGTAATGAGCTGCTCATTCCACCTGGCAACATTTACCAACTACCAGCAGTCTCTGGAATGCGAGGTTGCCAACGTTTTCCATGGTGATAAAAATACCAATAATTTCCATTAAAAAAAAAAAAAAACCTGTAATGAGCTGCTCATTCCACCTGGCAACATTTACCAACTACCAGCAGTCTCTGGAATGCGGGGTTGCCAACGTTTTCCATGGTGATAAAAATACCAATAATTTCCATTAAAAAAAAAAAGTAATGAGCTGCTCATTCCACCTGGCAACATTTACCAACTACCAGCAGTCTCTGGAATGCGGGGTTGCCAACGTTTTCCATGGTGATAAAAATACCAATAATTTCCATTAAAAAAAAACAAGTAATGAGCTAATTCCACCTGAACATTTACCAGCTACCAGCAGTCTCTGATTCCAACGTTTTCCATGGTGATAAAATACAACAAAAAAGAAAGTTTATTCCACCTGGCAACATTTACTACCAGCAGTCTCTGGAATGCGGGTTTGCCAACGTTTTCCATGGTGATAAAAATACCAATAACTTCCTTTAAAAAAGAAAGTAATGAACTGATCATTCCACCTGGCAACATTTACCAGCTACCAGCAGTCTCTGGAATGCGGGTTTGCCAACGTTTTCCATGGTGATAAAAATACCAATAACTTCCTTTAAAAAAGAAAGTAATGAACTGATCATTCCACCTGGCAACATTTACCAACTGCCAGCAGTCTCTGGAATGCGAGGTTGCCAACGTTTTCCATGGTGATAAAAATACCAATAATTTCCATTAAAAAAGAAACAAGTAATGAGCTACTCATTCCACCTGGCAACATTTACCAACTAAGCAGTCTCTGGAATGCCAGCAGTTTACCAACTCTGGAATGCGAGGTTGCCAACGTTTTCCATGGTGATAAAAATACCAATAATTTCCATTAAAAAAGAAACAAGTAATGAGCTACTCATTCCACCTGGCAACATTTACCAACTACCAGCAGTCTCTGGAATGCGAGGTTGCCAACGTTTTCCATGGTGATAAAAATACCAATAATTTCCATTAAAAAAAAAAAGTAATGAGCTACTCATTCCACCTGGCAACATTTACCAACTACCAGCAGTCTCTGGAATGCGAGGTTGCCAACGTTTTCCATGGTGAACAAAGCGAACTTATTTCCCCTTTGTATCCAGTGAAATTGCTCAACTTAGGGAATTTCTCCATAAAGAATACTTTTGTTCTCCTCGAAGGGAAGAGTTTAGGAATTAAGGTAAACGTTTAGCAAACTTCCCCCGTATTCGTACATAGTTATATCTGAGCTAAAAACAAACAAGTAAAAAATGCACCGAAAATAGATTTATCTTTCGGTGGTCTCGGTATAATGCTGTATGAACCGCGGCCGGTGGTGGCCTACCCTATATCCTTGCCAGAAGGACGATTATAGCTACCTTTATCCTTAAACAAAATAAAAACGACTGAGGCTAGAGGGCTGCAATTTGGTATGTTAGATGATTGGAGGGTGGATGATCAACATATCAGTTTACAGCCCTCTAGCCTCAGTAGTTTTCAAGATCTGAGGGTGGACAGAAAAAGTGCGGACAGAAAAAAGCGCGGACGGACAGACAAAGCCGGCACAATAGTTTTCTTTTACAGAAAATTAATAAAAATCAATAATTTTCTGAATCCAAGACGACAATTATTAATTTACTCAAGTTCCCATTTTCCCTTCAGCTTCAGAACACTGAAATCCCAAAACTTCCACTGAGTTTACGGGTGTCAGTATCCGTGACATACTGTAATTACATTTTGACACCTTACTATCTATTTATCTGTCTATTAATTTATTTTCATTATCTGTTTATCTATTTATTATTTTTTTCCATTATCTATTTATTGATTTATTTTGTTTCTTTTTTAGTGAGTGGTATCTCTTCTTTCCGTATTTCCCTTTACTTCCAGTTACTTCTTCCTAATTAACACCATAATATTCTTTGGAAGCTTTGAATCTCAAGTCAATGGCCCCTTTGGTGGGCTTGTTCCATATGAATAGGGTTCATCTCTGAACAATAATAATAATAATAATAACAATAATAATAGATACACAATTTCGTGAAAAACAATCTGAGTAATAAAAATCTCACAATAACCAAAGATCCTCTGGGACTATGGTATCAGAACAGATAGGGCGATACGTGACAATAGACCAGACGTGACGTTGACTGACAATATCAAGAAGAAAGCATCACTTATTGTCGTCGCAATGGAACCAGAGTTGAGAAAGAAAATCAAGTATCAAGACCTGAAAATCGAAATAAGAAGGAATGGAATATGCAGTGGAAATTGTACCCATAATCACAGATCCCCTGAAAAGGAATCTGGAAAACTAGATGCCGAAGTAGCTCCAGGACTCATGCAGAAGAGTGTGCTACTAGAAACAGTGCACACAGTGAGAAGAGTGGTGGACTAGGATGCAACCCCGAACCCCACACTATAAAAACCAACCAGTCGAGTAGGATGACCGTGATAGACAAAAAAAAAAAAAAAAAAAATAATAATAATAATAATAATAATAATAATAATAATAATAATAATAATAATAATAATAATAACTGGGGATGGGGTTCATTTCTGTTAAACTTATGTGTCCCATTACATTTTTTTCTATTTATTTATTAATAAAACAAAAACCTTCATTCATTGATATAATGTATAATCCTGTTCGAGTGAGTTACTGGGAACAACTATAATGAACAATTACGTATGACTACATAAACAGAAGTCATTTGTGATAAATATCAGTGATAAAATGTTGACTAAAATTCACGTAACAGTTGATAACAAAAAAAGACCATCCAGTGAAATATTTTTTTTCTTATATTTTCTTCTTTTTCTATATACATTTTTACAGATGAACAACTGTTCATCCGTAAAACTGCATATATATAAAAAATAAAACAAGCACAAATTTCATTGATTGGCCTTGTTTCTCATATCATTATTATTATTATTATTATTATTATTATTATTATTATTATTATTATTATTATTATTATTATTATTCTAAATGGGCTTCCATTCACATGGAAAAGACAACAAGGGCGAGTCATTTGCAAAGCAACATTTCATCAAAAAGAATGCTCATATGCGGTACAAGAGAAAATTGAAAGAAAATAGACAACTGTAAAGGTGAATTACAAATATTTAAATACACACATGAACAACGCTTGTAAGAAAAATGAGGGCAACGATGCACAGATAATTCAATAACATTGCTGCTGAACTAAGCTGAATAAATACAAATGTTAGGATCTCACATTACGGAGAAAACACTGAAGAGAATTTTCTAAAAATAAAATACTGGAAACAGGTGGCCGGAAGACAAAAAAAAAAAAAAAAGCGGAGTGGGGTAAATTCTTAAAAAGAATGATGAAGCTTTTTGTGTACAATCTTGACCTTCGCCTTAGGTCAAAGGTCAAGGTGATGGACTGGAGGGACTGTAGCAAGAGGAATATTCCAGTTTACGGAAGCCATCTCCCAAATATGACAGTCATGCCTTATTAACTGCAAAATATGACAGTCAGACGTCATCCTCTTCAAAAGTATGACTGTCATACCTCATTAACTTCAGAATATAGCTGTCATACCTCATTAACTTCAAAATATGACTGTCACACCTCATTAACTTTAAAATCAAAATATGACAGTCATACCTCATTAACGTCAAAATATGACAGTCATACCTCATCATCTTCAAAATATGACTGTCATACCTCATTAACTTCAAAATCAAAATACTACTGTCACACCTCATCAACTTCAAAATATGACAGTCATACCTCATTAACTTCAAAATATAACAGTCACACCTCATTACCTTCAAAATATGACAGTCATACCTCATCATCTTCAAAATATGACTGTCATACCTCATTAACTTCAAAATCAAAATACGACTGTCACACCTCCTCAACTTCAAAATATGACAGTCATACCTCATTAACTTCAAAATATAACAGTCACACCTCATTACCTTCAAAATATGACAGCCATACCTCATTAACTTCAAAATATGACAGCCATACTTCATTAACTTCAAAATATGACTGCCATACCTCATTAACTTAAAAATGTGACAATCATACCTCATTAACTTGAAATAAATATGACAGTCATACCTCATTAACTTCATAACATGACATTCATACCTCATTAACTTCGAAATATGACATACCTCATTAACTTCAAAATATGACAGTCCTAACTCATTAACTTCAAAATATGACGGTCATACCTCATCTACTTCAGAAAATGACAGTCATACCTCATCATCTTCAAAATATGACTGTCATACCTCATTAACTTCAAAATATGACAGTCGTACCTCATTAACTTCAAGGTCACTGCAAACCGGCATACTCACGTCTTAAAGAAACTGTAGTTGAATACAAAACAGAAAACAGTTACACGAGACTGACAGAGTAAGACACGTTTTGTATTAATACAAAACTGCTAGTTTTATATTAATGCTAAATGAGACGATTCTCAGGGATGACAATGGTGGAATTAATGTCCAAACTGATGCCCTAAATCCACTTGATTGTTTAATCCTAACAACCTCAATTGCCCCTGTCGAATCGCTGATTGTCAGTGTGATTACAGATTGTGGACTTGAGTAATGGTAGTACTAGTAGCAGTAGCAGTAACAGTAGCAGTAGCTGTAGTAGTAGAAGCATCAGTATAGTAGTAGTAATAGTAGCAGCAGTAGTAGAAGTAACATATTATCATTATTATTATTAGTAGTAGTAGTAGTAGTAATAGCAGTAACAGAATAGTAACAGTACTAGGAGCATCAGTAGCAGTAGTAGTAGGAGCATCAGTAGCAGCAGTAGTAGTAGTAGTAGTAGTAGTAATGGTAGCAGCAGCAGGAACATCATTAGTATTAGTAGTAGTAGTAGCAATAGCTGTAGCAGTAGTAATAGCGGCACCAAGAGCATCAGTATCAGCAGCAGTAGTAGTAGCAGTAGCATTAGTAGTAGTAGTAGCGGATTAGAAGTAGTAATAGGAGAATCAGTAGCAGTAATAGCAGCAGAAGCAGTAATGGTAGCAGCAATAGTAGGAAAATCATTAATAGTAGCAGTAGTAGTAGCAGCAACAGGAGCATCTGTATCAGCAGCAGCAGTAGTAACAGTAGTAGTAGTAATAGCGGATTAGAAGTAGTAGTAAGAGCATCAGTAGCAGTAACAGTAGCAGAGGCAGTAATGGTAACAGCAATAGTAGGAAAATCATTAGTATTAGCAATAGCAGTAGCAGTGGAAGTAATGGTAGTAGCAGTAGTAGTAGTAGTAGCGGACTAGAAGTAGTAGTAGTAGTAGTAGTAGCGGATTAGAAGTAGTAGTAAGAGCATCAGTAGCAGTAATAGTAGCAGAGGCAGTAATGGCAGCAGCATTAGTAGGAAAATCATTAGTATTAGCAATAGCAGTAGCAGTGGAAGTAATGGTAGTAGCAGTAGTAGTAGTAGTAGTAGTAGTAGTAGTAGTAGCGGACTAGAAGTAGTAGTAGTAGCAGCGGACTAGAAGTAGTAGTGGGAGCATCAGTAGCAGTAATAGTAGCAGAAGCAGTAATGGTAGCAGCAATAGTAGGAATATCATTAGTAACAGCAGTATCAGTAGCAGTAGTAATATTAGGAATAGCAGCTCAACACCGCCATTACACATTTCCCCTCCTTAAGCGAAACACTTGACAAACGGCAGATTCCACCCTGCCTTACTATCCACTTCCGAAATTCGGTGTTTCCTATAATAAAAAAAAAAAGAAAATAAAGGCGTAAGGAGACTTCTGAGAAATAAATCACCCCATTAGCTCGTCTGCGGGGAACATGGAAATCCATTCTTGGATAAAACTACTGGAATGCTTTTAAGGGAATTGGTGAGGAACATTTTTTTTTTTCTTATCCTCTGAGTTTTCCTGTGAAAGAGTTTTAATTAATGCATACACATACATATATATATATATATAACGTGCACACATACATATATATGTGTATATGTATACATACATTTATATTTATTTATATATATATATACATATATATATATATATATATATATATATATATATATATATAAATAAATAATACACGTATATATATACTGTATATATATAATTTATATATATTTATATATATACATATATTTATATATATAATAAATAATATATATATTTATATATATATATATATATATTATATATATATATATATATATATATATATATATCCTTTCCCTCGAATGAATTGCCTCTCGAATGGGATACTTTACCATTTCGGATTTCAACAAATATTTTTATGGGTGGGGTTGCTATAGCCTACAACCTCACGCAATGGCCCCCATGGATGTTCAAGGGACTTATGGTACGAGAGCGTCTGACATTTCTTGGCAAATAACGACTGAAGTATTACCCAAGCTCAGAGGGTCATAGGTAGGGAAAAAGTGTCACTGCCACCGGCACATGTTTAAGTGGAACCGATCAATTGAGCGTGAGGAAAATAAATGATGATGAATAAACATTTAAATATATAGAGCTCATCCCCAAACTTTAATTAAAAATGTTAGAATATATATTGATGGTGAAGCTCTACGGAAAGGAGTACAACGCACTAATTCTAAAGGCAAAACCAGCTGGTCACAATATTCAAACAATGATAGAAAAAATATGAATAAACAAATAAATATATACAGCACATCCCCAAACTGCAATTAATAAAGCATTACAATATATACGCATGGTGAACCTCTACGGAAGGAGTACGACGCACTAATTCTAAGGAGTACAACGCACTAATTGTAAAGGGAATAGCAGCTGGTCACAACATTCAAACAATGACAGAAAAAACGCTCTGAACCACATGCCATCAATACCCATCACTGCTATAAGTCAGCGGAGCTTAGGAACAATGCCCAGTTCTCCGGCAGCCCTAAAAGGTGTAGAAGTCTTCAAAAGTTGTGGAAAAGACTGCTTGGAATCGAAGGTATCACAGACTATTGTCAGATACTCAGAACCACTATGTACAGTGATGTGCACGTGTTGTGAATCATACAGTATAAATGTGCAAGTCAATCAGAACAGAACATAGAGGCCAAGCGCTGGGACCCACGAGGTCATTCGGCGCTGAGACGGAAATTGACAGTAAAAAGGCACGCAAGGTGTAACAGGAGGAAAACCTCCCAGTTGCACTAACAAAAATTGTTAGGAGAAGGTGGAAAGTAAGATGGAAGAAGGAGAATACGAACGGAGGTGGAGGAAAAGGAATGAAAGCGGTTGCAGCTAGAGGTCAAACCGCAAAGAACCTTAAGTAACTGACCACGATACAAAGCCAGTGATTTTTTTTTTTTCATCGCCATGGCGGAGACGCGAACCCACCACGTCTGAGTGGCATGCCACGACACAAATCACTATACCAGCGGACCAGCAAAGTATACATTAACTGTACATACAAATCCTTCGATCCTTTCTCTTATGGACTGCGGAAGGAGAAGCCGGCGCCTCCTCGCAGGCTTCGCTATTTTGCAACGTCATCCCAGAAAGACTTCCTGAAGCCGGAAGGCTAATCGTTCACCTTTCCTCTTCCACCCAGCCTAAGAGGATATTGCACTTTTACAATATATATATATATATATATATATATATATATATATATATATATATATATATATATATATATATAATATATATATAAATATATATATATATATATAAAGACAAAATTCAAAGGGGAAACATGAGTGCTGAGGCCTTTCGACTGTCGTCCTTTACTTGGCAGACAGTCGAAAGGCCTCCAGCACCCCAGTGCTTCCCTTCCTTCGTGGGTTTTGTCTTTATTTATATATATCTATATATTCATCACACGTTCCATATTTTCGTGATTCAGTTGTACATAACATATACTGCATGTATATACATGTATATATACATATATATATTTTATATATTTATGTATATATATATATATATATATATATATATATATATATATATATATATATATATAATATATATATATATATATATTATATATATACTATATATATATATATATATATATATATATATACATATATATATATATATATATATATATATATACACATACATATATGAATAAATAAAA
>NC_089756.1:34493761-34496261 GCF_040412425.1 Macrobrachium rosenbergii | reverse complement strand
CTCTCAGGCACGCTGATGGCCCAGCGTTCGACTCTCTGAGCGGCCAACGAAGAATTAGAGGAATTTATTTCTGGTGACAGAAATTCATTTCTCGTCATAATGTGGTTCGGATTCCACAGTAAGCTGTAGGTCCAGTTGCTAGGTAACCAGCTGGTTCTTATCCAGCTAAAAATAAATCTAAACCTTCGGCCCAGCCCTAGGAGAGCTGTTAATCAGCTCAGTGGTCTGGTTAAACTAAGATATACTTTTCTCTCTCTATTACAAAGAACCTTGCGAAAAAAAAAGTCAACCGGCTTTTTAATATCCGCTATTATAATCGAGTACAAATCTTGAATAACAAACAAAAAAAGCAATAATTATTCTCTACAATAACTTGAAGACTTATCGTCGAGATTAATATCCATGATTTCTATCCAAAAAAACAAAAAGCTGGAGGTTTTACCTCTGACCTTTGTGTTCCATCCCAAACGACCCATTATAGACTCTAATTCCTTCAATAATAATGGTAACAATAATCGAGAAACAAATCCTTGGTTATGTAACTGTACAAGTATATTAAAAAATATATACTATTATTCCGAGAGCTTTAGAGAATTTGTATAGGTTCCCGAAAGATCTCTGTATGATTTTATTTCTAAAAATATTTGTACGGTTACGTAACGGTGGATTTGTTTCTTCATTTTAATACTTGCGCTATTGTGAGTTTTTAATAAAAATAATAATAATAATAATAATAATAATAATAATAATAATAATAATAATAATAATGTACCGATACAGGGCGTAGAAATTGTCACATTAATCACATTATTTTCTAATAAAATAATAATAATAATAATAATAATAATAATAATAATAATAATAATAATAAAAAATAAAATAATAATAATAATAATAATAATAATAATAATAATAATAATAATAATAATAATTAATGTGCCGATACACAGCGTAAAAATTGTCATGACAAATCATAACTACTGCATATATTCGCCGTTATTTTCCTGTTTATTTCATAACACCGACGTAAAACTTCACAAATTTAGGGATATTGTATTATAACATACAAAACTTCACAATTTAGGGACACTGTAACATCAAATAACATGCAAAACTTCACAATTTAAGGATACTGTAACATGAAATAGCATACAAACCTTCACAATTTAGGGGCATGGTAATATACAATAACATGCAAAACTTTTAAGTACGTATATAGTATCTTCTCTATACAAAGTACGAAGTTATTAACTTTTAATATTTTAGAATCATCGGGAACATTCAACTCCGTGAAAGATCGACAGACAGACAGATATATATATATATATATATATATATATATATATATATATATATATATATATATATACCTCTCGGCGAAATATAGCCTATCTAACACACGAGCCGCCCTGATTAAAAAAATAAATAAAAAAAAAGGAGAAAATGGAAGAGACTGATATCCAGATGTTGGTAAAAGTCCATAAAGCGACATCCCTCTCGGAAAATTTCGAATTTCTGTAAATCCATAATTCTCATCCCACGTCACGTGACAGATACCCCATCCTACGCTTCCCCCTCCCCCCGGCTGTTACTCCTCCACCCACTCAATCCTCCCTTCTTGGTTGCTACTCCTCCACTCCCTCAATCCTCCCCTCTCGACTGCTACTCCTCCACCCCCTCAATCCTCCCTCTCGACTGCTACTCCTCCACCCCCAAAATCTCCCCCCAGGCTACTACTCCTCTACCACAACTTCTCCCCCCCCAACCATGCTGCTACTCCTCCCCCCTCCAATCTCTCCCCCAGGCTGCTACAACTCCACCCTCTCCACCCCACAATGCCCCTACCTGCCAAACCCAACCCAACCCCTTCCCCTCCTCCATAGCTCCCTTTAAACCCAGCCGATTCCTCTCTCCCCCCGACACCCCATCATTTCCTTCTTCACGTGACGTCTACACATCCCCCATATCCACCGTCTAAAATAATCCCCCTCCTCCCCTTCCCTGGTTCAACGCACACCCCTCCTCTGGTTCAACACACGCCCCTCTCCCCTCCCTCCCCCCCCCAACAGCTCTCCCTAAACCCAGCCGAATCTCCCACCCCCCGACACCTCACCTCCCTTCCAATGCACTAAAAGCTCCCCCATAAGACTTCTCATATGTACTGGGGGAGACATCGCTTCGAAAACATAAACCTTGACTTTATTGAAACACCCGGGGAAGCAAGTGTCAAACCCATTTTTCTCCGGGCCGCCTCTTGTTTGTTATTTCCATCTTTCTGGCTGGCATTTTCCTCTTTCGTATTTGGGAAAAAAAATATTGTGTCTTATTTCGTCTGTCTTTCTCTCTCTCTCTCTCTCTCTCTCTCTCTCTCTCTCTCTCTCTCTCTCTCTCTCTCTCTCTCCCCCCAAAAAAAAGTTGATGGTCCTGTTTCGCAAAATTCCCTGGACGGGTCTGGATTTAAATTCTGGTGGGGAGTTTTAAAACACTTTCGAGTCATTTT
>NC_089756.1:34488761-34491261 GCF_040412425.1 Macrobrachium rosenbergii | reverse complement strand
ACTAATTCAGAACTATTTGATTCGGAGAGCAACCTCTTGTTAATAATGTCTTGCGTATGTGTCCAAGCAACGCACATACGCACGTTTACACGTACGTGCACATACACATATACATACACGTGCACATATACAAACACGTGCACATACACATACACTTGCACATACACATACACTTGCGCGTACACATACACGTGCACATACACATTTACACTTGCACATACACATTCGCGTGCACATATACATACAAGTGCACATAAACATACACGTGCACATAAACATACACGTGCACATACACATGCATTTGCACATACACATACACCTGCACATACACATTTACACTTGCACATACACATACGCGTGCACATATATATACAAGCAACGCAGAGATTCGCGCATAAAACGAGGAAAAAAAAGTAGGCGGGTTAAAAATGGATGACAGGGGGAAAAATGACGCGAGGCAATAACGGATACAGAACGAAGACGTGCGAGACTCCGACAGAGCAGACGTCGTCTTCCAGGAAGACGTGAAACGCCTCTTTGAGGAAATATACGAGGCAGGATTGTGGCCTGACGTGACTCCTCTCCGGTGAAAGGACTGATATGCAATGGATGTGAGAGCCCTACGCCACGCCTATCCCCCAGAGGAACGGCGTCACCCTTTTGCCTCCTCCAGAAGGGGCGAGACAAGGACGGGGGGGTACGAGCGGACAGAAGAGTAATCCTGAAGTCGGTAGGATTTCCTTGCCCGCCTTTTGTTCGCTCCTTTGATCTGCGAGTGGCTTTATTGTGTAGATGTGTTTTTTTTTTGTGGGGACTGTGTATTCCGGTGTGGGTTTGTGGTATTGTTTGATCGCTTTTGTGGCTGTGTGCCGCAGTGTATTGAGAGTGGTTGTCGAGTATTCTGCACCCGAGTGTGGTTGCGCGGTATCCTTTGTGTGGCATTGTGTATGGTCGCGTGGTATGTGGCACTGTGTATGGTTGTAGGGTATTTGTACTCTTTGTGTGGCATTGTGTATGGTTGGGCGGTATTTGTACCCTTTATGTGGCATTTTGTATGGTTGTTTGGTATTTGTATTTTGTGTGGCACTGCGTATGGTTGCGCGGTATATCTGTACCATTTATGTGGCACTGCGTATGGTCGTGCAGTATTTGTACCCTTTATGTGGCATTGTGCATGGTCGTTTGGTATTTATACCCATTGTGTGGCACTGCGTATGGTTGTGCGGTATTTGTACTCCTTGTGTGGCATTGTGTATGGCTGCGCGGTATTTGTACCCTTTATGTGGCATTGTGTATGGTTGCTCGGTATTTGTATTTTGTGTGGCACTGCGTATGGTTGCGCGGTATTTGTACTCTTTATGTGGCACTGAGTATGGTTGCACGGTATTTGTACCCTTTATGTGGCACTGCGTATGGTCGCTTGGTATTTGTACCCTTTGTGCGGCACTGCGTATGGTTGCGCGGTATTTGTACTCTTTGTGTGGCACTGTGTATGGTTGTGCTCTATTTGTACCCTTTATGCGGCACTGTGTATGATTGCGCGGTATTTGCACTCTTTGTATGGCATCGTGTAACTGGATGTTTGTGTAGTGAATGGAAGACTCTATAAAGGTTAGTTGCAAACATAGTGTTAATGATGTTGCGTACACTGATCTATCAACTTTAAACACAGAGAAATGGCTGTTCCGGCACTGGCTGCCATAATTCACAACTTTCTTAACTCTACATCAAGTAAATCCATGAAAGAACCCGAGCTCTAAACGCGATATTATGAGAGAAACATTTCCGTGCAGGACGATCGCAACCGACAACTCCCAGGTTAAAGTGGTTCCCCCTCGTAAACTTCAGTTTTCTTCTCTCCACTCCACGTTTTCTACAATAATAATAATTTCGGCCAGACACAATTTTCATCCGGGGCTTTTTTTATGAAGTGGAGGAAGGCTTCCGTAGCTTCATTAACCCATTCAAGACTTCATTAAAGTTTTAAAAATTCCTCGTCTGAATGCGTCCCGTTTACCATAATTACGACAAGCGTTCTTGGAAAGTTCTCAAGTGTTTGCATCGTATTCTTGACGGAGGGGGAAGGAAGTTACTATTTTTCTTTCTCCTTCTTCATCTTCTTCATCTTCTTCTTCTTCTTCTTCTTCTTCTTCTTCTTCTCTTAGGGAAGGAGGAACTCTCTCCATTGAGTCGTTTCTGAATGAAGGTTGTCGAGGTATGTAGATCCTTATTCAATGCATTATCATTTTAATAAGACAGTTCATGTAAAATGTGGGGATACTCTCCATCTCGAGTACAGTCAAAAGCTCATGCTTTATACATATATACCATTGTCTTGTTCGTTTACGCAAGAATTATCATAATTATTATCATTATCATCATAAGTGTACCCACACCGTCAAAACTCACTGCAATAAAAGCATGGACCCTGGGGACAATACGTCCGAAAGCAGAGACTAGAATACCTTTATTCAGCATACTTTTTGTGGGCCGCTGTTGA
>NC_089756.1:34473761-34483761 GCF_040412425.1 Macrobrachium rosenbergii | reverse complement strand
TCACACTCTCCCTTCCTATCGGGGCTGAACTTGGACTTAAAGGGCATGGGAGTGTCACTGTTCATCTCAGTGAACTCGAAAACTATGAATTAGACATTAATATCTGTCGTTTTCAGTTATTTTTACATGTCACCCCTTCTCATCCACACCCCCTCCCCCTTTGGTGCCAGTGATGTCTTACCCAAACAGTATTCTTTCCCAGATAGTAAGTCATATGTATACAAAGTTTGGTTGAAATTCCTCAATGCATTTCAGAGATATGTGCATGTGCTATTTTTACATGTCACCCCTTCCCATCCACACCCCTCCCCTTTGGTGCCAGTGATGTCTTACCCAAACAGTATTCTTTCCCAGATAGTAAGTCATATGTATACAAAGTTTGTGAAATTCCTCAATGCATTTCAGAGATATGTGTGCAAACATATATATATATATATATATATATATATATATATATATATATATATATATATATATATATATATATATATATACTATACATGTATAACTGAACCACGAAAATATGGAACACGATGAATATATAAATAAAGAGAAAATCCACGAAGGAAAGAAACAATGGAGTTTGCAGGCCTTTCGACTTATAGTCCTTTACTTAGCAGACCCAAAGTCCGCTAAGTACAGGACTATAAGTCGAAAGACCTTGCAGCACTCCACTGTTTCTCTTTCCTTCGAGGATTTTCTCTTTATATATACTATACATATATATATAACTCATTTATCCTAAAAGGAAGTGGTTCAAGAGGAAAAACAAAAAACGTTATTTATCACAATCATACTCTTTAACAGAAAGCTTCAACAATGCTACTTCCTACTCCTTCAGGCAATGCTCATTTGGAGCACTTTGAAACCTTACATCACGCAATGCACCATTCACTGAATCATGCACTCTTTTTAGAAAGCGTTTTTGTGTTATCGCAAAGAAAGCCATGCATCTATGGACGCTTAAAATGCTAATAATTAAAAAAAAAAAATCAAGTCATGGTTGATCAACCCATCTGGCAACAGTTACCAGCTACCAGAAGTCTCTTAGAATGCAAGGTTGCCAAAGTTTTCCACCCGGTAAATTTCCATTATGATAAAAATACCAACAATTTCCATTAAATATATATACATATATATATATACAGACAAATGTATACATATATATGTATATACATATATATAACATATATATATATATATATATATATATATATATATATATATATATATATATATATATATATATATATATATATATATATATATATATATATATATATATATATGTATAATTGATATGTGAATCTCCCCCGCCCAGTGGACATACCGTATATCCTAATCATACCGTTTAGACAAGAAACCTGCCCCATCGACTCACTAAAACCAAACAAGGAGTTTATTTCGCTGTATGGTGAAACGTGTAACCGTACATTAATCTGATAGAAGAATGGGATATGCATCTTACTCCAAGGAAAAAAATGCTTTATTTATACAATTTACATAAAGGGAAAAGAGAGATTACCCTACAGAGTGAATAAAACAGCACGTTGGTTAAGCGTAAGAGGAGCGAATGCGTTAAGTGCTCTGCTTAAACATTAACACGTTTATAATGCTCGTTGGAAGTCGAACCTAAAACAATTATTAATTGCTGAAGCAAATATCATAAAGAACACATATACCATGGATTATGAATGATTGTCTCCAAGAATTAAATTACTTGTATTATTAAATATAATACTAGGGTATTTTTTTCAACCCGGAATGACAGTGCTTACGTTAGGCCTAAGCAAGATACCTGCAGAGTTGTTAACTGGCCTGCTTGTACTTCAAAGAAGTTTACAAATCACAGATAATTATAATTCCCACATTTTGTAGGTCTTATTGTGGTATCTTTAAAATGCCTCGTATTAAGGGAAAAAAAAATTAATGTCCATAAATAAACATAACGCTCACAAACAAGTACATAGGCCTACGTATGCAAGTGACTACTCAGCTTCAAACCCGGTGAAAAATATATACCATTTTACATGTATATATATATATATATATATATATATATATATATATATATATATATATAACAAATTACAAACTAATTCCCCTTACAATGGGAATACCTTACACCCCCAGGAATTATATACAAGTGAATTAACCTGTCCAGGATTTGAACATATGCCTTTGCGGACTGGCACACGTGTGACTGACAATATCCACTCACCCATGTATCATCTCACAAAAGCACAGGTTCGAACTATGGTCAGATTAAATACATCTAAGACATATAATTCCCCTTAAGAATGGTTATTCCAGTAATAAAGACAATCAACGCAGATGAGACATTTGTGGCTTAATTTTTGGAGTATGAAAATGCTATGTGAAACACGGACAAATTATCACATATGCACACACACGTGTTTATATATATATATATATATATATATATATATATATATATATATATATATGTGTGTTTCTTCTCGTGTTCATATAAATTTTAGGTTTTAGTCTTTAAAATAGTCTTATTTTTCGTAGTTTGTCACTATGTTTCATTTAGACATGTACGTTTTTAGTAGTATATCCGGCAAACCGAATAGAGAGCTCTGATGCTAGGCCTAATCTAAGAGTAATGATTTTGATTTACGCGCTCGATGTACTCTCGACCCGCATACTATGCACTGTATGTATGTATGTATATACAGTATATGTATGTATGTATGTATGTATGTATGTATGTATGTATGTTTTAGGCCTAGCATCAGAGCTCTCAATTTGGTTTGCCGGATAGACTATACTACTAAAAACGTACATGCCTAAACGAAACACAATGACAAACTGCATGAAAAATAAGACTATCTTAAAGACTAAAACCTAAAATTGATGATATGAACTGAGAAATAAAACACAATTGTAACAAACATAACTATCTCATTGGTAATCACCCAATGCGGAAGAAACTGTACGCATGAGTCTAGTTACTTATCCAACAAAAGTATGCAAACTTTCCATAACACTCAGATTAATCCCATCACTAAATACGAATATTTTCTATATATAGAAGACTGTTTAAGGTTCTGGCGTAATCCACAACAAGCAGCATGAAGTTTCGGTTAAATGGCCTACTATCAATAATTCGTAATTACCCGCCGGACTATATTGCTGGATAAGATTAAGTGTGCTTACTAACTGACCGACTCGTTTAAAGTTCAAAACCTGATTGATTCTTCTAAAGTTCAAAATCTGATTAGTAATTTAGTAAGGAACTTCAAGTTAAACAAAAATTGATCAAATCTGATCAGTAGGAGGCTTCAAATAAAAAAAAAATTATAATGAAGGGCAAAAATCACCAATCAGGTAGACATTGTGCGAAGGTGTGTATAAGCCTAGGCCTAAATCTCGTGTGTGTGTGTGTGTACGTATTTATATAAAACATATAAGGGTTTATGAGCCTAGGCCTAATTCTCTCGTGCGTGTGTGTGTGTGTATGTACATATTAATATAAATCATGTAAACCTAGGCCTAATTATCTTGTGTGTGTATGCATATAAAATATATAGGCCTAGGCCTAATTATCTCGTGTGTGTATATATATATAGGCCTAGACCAATTATCTCATGTGTGTACATAAAATATATAGGCCTAGGCCTAAATTATCTCGTGTGTATATAAAATATATATGCCTAGGGCTAATTATCTCGTGTGTATAAAATAAATAGGCCTAGGCCTAATTATCTCATGTCTATATAAAATATATAGGCCTAGGCTTAATTATCTCGTGTATAAAATATATAGGCCTAGGCCTAATTATCCCATATGTGTATAAAATACATAGGCTACGCCTACTTCTGTGCATACAAACAAATCTAGTCATAATTCTCATTTATTTATATACAATACATAACCTATACCTAATTCTCCTCTGTATACACAATATATAAGCATAGGCCTAAACTCGCTTGTGTACATTTGCCTAGGCCTAATCCTCCTCTAACAAATAAAAAGTTTACATGAAATTCTCAATAAACGTTAAAAACATACCTTTAGAAACACATTCTCGCATCATTTTTCGTTTAATGAGGAAATGATTAACCCGGTTGCATTAATCATATGCATTTAGCATTGATCTTTAACCTAAATTAATTATGTTAATACATATATAGGCCTAGACTGATAGCAGACTTAGGTAAATGAATTGTTGTTTTATGCGTATGTAATACCTTAATATATCCCTCATTAACTTTTATATGACATTGCTAGCCATTATTCACTGTAATTAACTGATATATCATTAAAAACTATTTACACAAAAATTAATCCAAAATTAAATACGAATTCTCCTGAAATCATTCGACAACAACAACAAAAAAAACCCGTCCATCAAAATTCTAAGTCAAATTCGCGTTTTAATTCAAGTACCTCATTAACGAACACTACAAATATCCTCCGTAATTAACTTACCATTCTTGCAGGAAGTTAAAACAGTCCCTTTTTTTATGTATATTAATCACCAGAATCCGGTTCAGGTCGAGGAAAAAAATCACACGGGCCCGCCACAACGCAGACGCACCAATTCAACAATACACATCCTCACACCACGGAAGCTGATCTGCTACTGATCCGAGTCAGACTATGACTGCCGTTATATAGACTCCAACATGAGCTGCTGTTGGGAGTCACGGCCTGTGTCATATAATGTTGAACTGGGTCACTAGAAACCCGTGTATTTTTGGGCGTCCTCCTCATTCCTCCGTCAGGTTATGCCCCCCCCGCCCCCAACTCCCCATCCCCTGCCGTGTCCCTACGCGCAGGGGACGGATAAGAGCGGGGAAAAGGTAAAACGTTTTCTAGCTTAGTTGTAGTAGTAGTGATGGATGTGGACATTTTACTCTTTATTAGGGATGTAGAGTTGAACTCTGTCACGAGAAACCTGTGTTTTTTGGGCGTCCTCCTCATTCCTCCGTCTGGTTTTTGGCTCACCCCCTACTCTCCTGTCCCTTAGCGAAGGGGACGGTTAAGGCATTGCCGTCTAGATACTCTAGACGGGCAATGGTTAAGGGCGGGGGGATGAGGTAAAACCAAAGCGCTTACTGGGTTAGTAGTAGCATATAGCAGCTTACATCAAGCGGGTGTTCCGGCCCGTGCTCTAAAGCGTACGATAATACCGATGATTTTATTTCTCCTGTCCCTTAGCGAAGGGGACGGTTAAGGCATTGCCGTCTAGATACTCTAGACGGCAATGGTTAAGGGCGTGTAGAGGTAAAACCAAAGCGCTTACTGGGTTAGTACAGTAGTAGCATAGCAGCTTACACCAAGCGGGTGTTCTGCCCCGTGCTCTAAAGCGTACGATACTACCGGTGATTTTATTAACAGTCATGATTTGTCCGATTATCCTTTCACAATCAATCTCACTCCCGATGAGCGTGTTTGTAGCTGTGCTTGATGAATGCGCGTTGAATGTCGAATTTGCATGTATACAGGTTCCACAACTAAACCAACTTCATTCGCGAAAAATAAAGAATGACTGCAAATTAGCTGGGCTAGTTGTTATGAAATGATTTTTAGTGGGGGGGATTTCATCGATACAGTCTGTGTAAACGGAAGCTGTTAATTTACACTCGCTGGGCCTAAACCAACTTTAACGATAATGATTATTATTGTCGTTATTATCACAGGTTTATTTTTATTTATAGGAATGATGATGATATATTTGAAAAAAGTTATTTAAAATTATCAAACCGAGCAAGAAGCCTGAATAACTTCAACTTTTGACTGAGGTACTACAGTTATTATTATTATTATTATTATTATTATTATTATTATTATTATTATTATTATTCCTTTGGAGTTTGGGATACCCCAACCCATGAAATGTTGCAGTAGAATTTTAACATTTATATTTAAACAGCGAACATTCACGCGTCCGGTACCTCTATATGTATTTGGATGGGATTAGGCTTTTGAGCGCTTAATGCCATGGGAACGTTTCATGTAGAGCAGGTAATTACTCCAACTCTCTGTGTAAACAATGTTTTGTGACTATTTTTAAAACATAAATGTTGTTCTTGTGTATTCCATTAATAACCGTCACCTCACGTGGTGCACTGTAGGCATTACTTCTTTAGGTCCCTAGTTGCAACCCCTTTCATTCCTTTTACTGTACCTCCGCTCACGTAACCTTTCTTCCATCTGACTTTCCACCCTCTCTAACAATTGTTTCACAGTGTAACTGCGAGGTTTTCCTTCTGTTACACCTTTGTAACTTTTTACTCCCAATTTTCCTTTGGGTGCTACATGACCTTATAGGTCCCAGAGCTTGGCCCTTGGCTTAAATTCTATATTCTATTAATAACAGTGAACAAATGCGAGTTAATTAGCACTTTTGAATAAAGAGGAATACGAAAGACGGCAACAAACGGAGCTCAATTTTCCTGAACTAATCTCTCTCTCTCTCTCTCTCTCTCTCTCTCTCTCTCTCTCTCTCTCTCTCTCTCTCTCTCTCTCTCTCTCGAGTTCTTTGTGGTAAAAAGTAAATTCTCTCTTTATGATTCTACGAAGATTAAGAAATGATTGCTAGTACCGCGAAAGTAGATCTATATTTATAATCCCTCTATTCTTAATACTTGCTTTTTTTTCTCTCTCTCTCACTTCAGATAATCTCTGTTTTCCATTCACTAAACTTCTCATTTCTCATCCTAACATTTGCTGCTTTTTATTCACTCTTCTCACACTCTTATACAAATGCACCCCCTGCTGTCTCTGTGACCTCATCATGGAATTAAACTTACACGTACACACACACACACACACACACACATATATATATATATATATATATATATATATATATAAATGGTTATTTCATGAACTTAATTAGTATAAGCAATCTGTCATCATTGTGTATATATAATGTACACACACACACACACACACACACACACACACACACACACACACATATACATATATATATATATATATATATATATATATATATATATATATATATATATATATATATATATATATATATATATATATACATATTATGTGTGTGTGTTTACAGCACATATACACAATGATGACATATTTCTTATACTATTTAGAGTTCATGCTAAATAACCATCAGTGGACACAGACAAAAAACAAAAGAATCAGTAAATAAATGAACAAAAAACACAGCCATTTCATGAACGAGTTGAGTACACCCCCATTCTCTCTTTTTCTCATTTGTTGTATTTCACCTCTAAAAAAGTTTTTCCCATTCTGGAAATTGTGATTGGTCCCATTGTCTCCCATCCTTTAAAGAATGCCGCGAGAATGGGTCATTGATAGGTATGGGAGATATGGTTTAATTTACTCATGCTGTAGGTTCTTGTAATGTTGCAAGGATAAGCACTTTAATGTTGCCATGTGTAATTTTGCTGTAGGTTCTTGTAATGTTGCAAGGACACGTGACTGCGTGTACTTTACATAAACTGATGTGTATTTTTGCTATGA
Source organism: Macrobrachium rosenbergii (assembly GCF_040412425.1). Classification (NCBI taxonomy): domain Eukaryota; kingdom Metazoa; phylum Arthropoda; class Malacostraca; order Decapoda; family Palaemonidae; genus Macrobrachium; species Macrobrachium rosenbergii. The sequence continues at coordinate 34,476,264 of NC_089756.1, read as the reverse complement.
CTTCGAATTCCCTACTGAAATTGTCTTTTTTTCTCCATTCTCATTATCAGGAATTTCTTTTCATTGCTATTTATTTTCTGGTGTTACCATAGCGGCAACTGGCACTGGACTGGAGTCAACACTTCATGAATAACTTCGAAAACTACTGGATCTAGGAACTTCAAATTTTGAATGGGGAGACTCAACACACACCACGGGGTTAATATTGTGAGTACTGGACATAAGGCGGCAACGGAAACGGTACCAGTCAAACCTTTTCATGGACATCCATTTCGGTAAAACAACTTGAGAACCACAATACTGAAGGGCTTTACTTTTTCCCCTGTAGGCTTACACCCTATAGGCCTAAATTAGATTGAAGTTTGGAATGGAATACAAAATTTAGGCCGAAGGTCAAGGGCTGGGACCTATGGTGATGAGGTCATTCAGCTCTGAAATGGAAATTGAGGGTAAAAAGATTTAAAAATTTTAACAAGAGGAAAACCTCAAAGCAGTTGCACTATGCAACAATTGTTAGGAAAGGTTGGTACTTAAGAAGGAAGAAAGGGAATATGAACGGATATACAGCAAAAGGAATGAAAGGGGTTGTTGCTAGATGCCGATTGGACGTTGCAAATAACCTTGAATAATGCATACAGTGCACCGCGTGAGGTGTGCTTATGGCACTACCCCACCGCAGGGCAGGCATTAGTTTGATGGGATTCTGCACGTTGCTCTGTGCAGAATACGGGGTAGAGAATCCAGGCATTAAAGAAAACTAGATTTTACCAAAAGGTTTAACAGACTATTGTCTAACTTTTTTCTTTTCAGAGCAAAAGCCAGCCATACGGGCTACCTAACGTCCTTTTCTCGCCCAAGCCCGAAGGAAACCAGAAGTAGGAATAAGTGTTAGTACATGTAAGATATTGTAGCACATTTGTTACGTGAGAGAAACGTGGCTTGTGTTTCATTTGTTATGAATTGCATTCATTCCCTTGTACCCTTATATTGAACATTTCATTCCTATGTTCATATACGATTAATATACATCCTTCATATAATAATAATAATGTTCATATGTCTATCTACAACCAGTGTTTCCTTTAGCATACGCATATCATGGTAACAATGATGTTTTACCATTTTGGCAATACTGTTGCATCCGGGACACTCGCGCACGCGCAGTGAGCCAGAGATCGTCGTAACCGTTACATTGAATTTGTGTGCTTTGTTCAAGCGAATATGCAATGCATTACTAAACTATTGCAATTCTCTTTGTATTTTAATCATTTATTTACATTTTTATTTACTTATTTGTTAACCTATTTGTTTTTCTCATAACTGATATCCTCTTTCCGTATTTCCCACTGCCTTCTGTTGCCTCTTTTAATGAACACCATAATTTTTGGAAGCTTGAATTTCAAGTCAGTGGCCATTTTGGTGGGCTTGTTCCATATGAATTGGGTTCATCGTCTGAATAATTATAAAAATAAAATAATAATAATAATAATAATAATAATAATAATTGCATCATTCCGCAAGATTACACTGTAAGAACCAGCTTCATACTGGTGTTGGCCTCCCTCCCGCCTTTAGAGTTAAGCTAGAACTACATCAACATACAGGAGTAGTGAAGGAAAAGGCTTGACCGTAAAGAAAGCGACAGACCATTTTGTCTCTTGAAGGAAGAAGATTCAAGGACACCGCTGTTCCCAAAGAGAAGTCCTCAACATCATTCCTGTCTTCCATGAACTTTCCCGTCATGAAAGTTGCCAGTTACTGTTTTGTAGACTCTTGCCCGAAACGCTCTGAAAATTGTGCCAGAATTTTCCAGAGCGACTGTACAGTATAATCAAGTTAACCAGGAAAAAAAAAACTGTTTTCGTAGAAATGAAATAGCTGTAAACTTCGAAAATCTTGATAAGATTCACTGGCGAAAATGGATTTCGGGAGAGTTTCAGAAGGAACAAAAATTCGAAAGCACAAGAGCTCAAGAGAGTTCTAGGTTGTGTTGGTGAAATTCCTGATGTCTGGACTGAGTCCCACTGATCCTGGAAACTACCTTTATGATAATAGTTTCAAAAACAGAGATACGCTGATGAATTTTCGCATTGTCCTAACGTATCAAATCATATAATACGATTATTCTGTTAGTTTTCCTTGCTGAAGACCTCTTTATAAAAAGAGATATTTTAACAAATTTTGCATTAACCTAACATATCAAATCATGCAGTTCGATTATTCTGTTAGTTTTCCTTGCTGAAGACCTCATTATAAAAAGAGATATTCTTAAAAATTTTGCAATGTCCTAACTTATCAAATCATATAATACGATTATTCTGTTACTGTCTTTGCTGATCACCTCATAATAAAAAGAAATATTTTTAAAAATTTTGCATTATCCTAACGTATCAAATCATGTAATGCGATTGTTCTGTTACTTTCTTGCTGATGACCTCATTATAAAAAGAGATATTTTTAAAAAATTTTGCATTATCCTAACATATCAAATCATATAATACGA
>NC_089756.1:34458761-34468761 GCF_040412425.1 Macrobrachium rosenbergii | reverse complement strand
AATTACGATGTTCGGTAGCGAGAATCGAACCCGCATCCCATAATCAGAACGAGGTCACGTTGCCGACCTGACCACGAGAATTGCTGACGTGTCTGGTAAAAATTGACCAGTAGATTCTATATATATATATATATATATATATATATATATATATATATATATATATATATATATATATATATATATAGTGTATATGGTTTACTTCATCAGCCAAAGACACCATCAATTTACTGGGCCTGTTTGATATAGTTTACCGTTTACCTCAACGTTTTGACAAAATGTATTGAAGAAATTTTATATTTAATAATTTCTGGACATTTTTATCATTTAATGGGGTGAAAGGAATTGCAGATTATATGCAGCAATCAAGTGACAATCAAAAGCTCAAATGACAATAATGCGTGTAGATAAGTTAGGCGTTGAAACATCTCACATCTCTCTCTCTCTCTCTCTCTCTCTCTCTCTCTCTCTCTCTCTCTCTCTCTCTCATCTAGCTTCTGTCCAGGAAACGAATACAGACTCCTTTGTGGGGTGGAAGAGAGAGAGAGAGAGAGAGAGAGAGAGAGAGAGAGAGAGAGAGAGAGAGAGAGAGAATAAAAAAATAGCAGATGCTAAGACCTAATAGTCAAGAATACAACGGCTCACCAGTATATCTCAAACTCCCGTTTATAAATACTGACATGAGATGAATGAGATTAAAAGCACTATTTTATATTCCGTCCTTTTATCTGTTCTGAACCCTTCCGCTCAATTCATAACTCCTGGGAAACGTATGGACTCCCTGTAGTCTTGGAATTCATTTCCCAAAACTTCTTCGGAGAGCGCAATTTCATGCATTGCTTCTTTACTGCCAACGGGAGACCGCCTCTACGTCACCTCTGCCCTGAGATTGGGTGTTGAGACGAGGCGCTCCTTTGGCACAAGGACATCCTCGGAGCAAGATATCTCACGAGACAAGTATTCTAAGAATGTTGTTTTATACGTAATCGCTTATCAGAATCGAAAAATATAAGGTAACATATTACAACATTGTGGCAATAAACCAAAAAATTATGAAGTTGATTTGATTTTATGAAGGTTACGCTATCAAGACAATATGAGGTTACATATTACCACATTATGGCAATAAACCAAAAATTTATGAAGTTGATTTCATTTTATGAAGTTTACGCTGTTTAGACAATATGAGGTTACATGTTACCACATTATGACAATATACCAAAAAATTATGAAGTTGATTTCATGTTATGAAGTTTACCCTATTAAGACAATATGAGGTTACATATTACAACATTATGACAATAAACCAAAAACTTCTTCATGAAGTTGATTTGATTTTATGAAGTTTATGCTATTTTAAGATAATATGAGGTAACATATTACAACAGTATGACAATAAACCAAAAACTTCATCATGAAGATGATTTGACTTTATGAAGTTTACAATATTAAGACAATATGAGGTTACATATTACAACATTATGACAATAAACCAAAACTTCTTCATGAAGTTGATTAGATTTTATGATGCTATTAAGACAATATTTATATTACAACAGTATGACAATAAACCAAAACATTATGAAGATGATTTGATTTTATGAAGTTTACAATATTAAGACAATACGAGGTAACATATTTACAACATTATAAGAATAAACCAAAAACTTCTTCATGAAATTGATTAATTTTAGATTTTACGCTAAAGACAATTTAACATATCACAACATTATGACAACAAACCAAAAACTTCATCATGAAGTTAATTAGATTTTGTAAAGTTTACATGCCAAGACAAGCACAGGGGCACTTTTCGGCCATTCAGCGCTAAAAAGTGAAAAGAGGAAGTTAGAGTGGTTGGACAGCAAAGTGAAGAGATCCAGAAAATAAAGGCGATGAAGTACGAAATAACAGAGAGGTTGGACAGCAAGGCCGAAGAAAGGTAGCTGAAATGGAGGTAGAGTAAAAGATTAAAAAGTGCGTGAAGCAGCCAGGGGCCGAAGGTCCTCTGCAAACACCCATTACTAATGCTTACAGTGCGCCACGGGAGGTATGCACTGACGGCACTACCCCTTCTACGAGATTCATAAACTTATTTAGCGCCAGAGTAGTAAAATATCCTTCAAAGAACGACGGAGTTAAAAAAAAAAAAAAAAAACTCCCTCTTCGAGTTTCGTCTCGAGAGATGTTATTTTATTTCTCCCCCCTTTGAGAAAGGGAAGATTTATCCTCTTGATAACTGAACACTTAGTTGCCGGGCGTTCAAAAGACGAGCTTTGTCCATTAGTCGTGATTTAAAGGATGGAGACGTTAATTGGTAGTTAGTGTCAATTGGCCGGAAGCCCGCCGGCGAAATATAGACTCGCCCTCCTTAGCGGCTGAGTCGATTCGCCCGACATAAATCGCTCCTGGAGATATTGTTAAGGGCGTCCTGTACCGCCGTTTCTCGATCTGCCCTCGAGAATTCAAGAGCTCGTTCCTTCCGAAGGGCGGTCATCTGGGATGGGTGATAGACGGTTCTACGTTATCCGGGATAGGGCTGACGTCATCCCGTGGGAGTAGAATTGATGTCGCATCATCCCGTAGGAATAGAATTTATGTTTTCACATAGGAGTAGAATTGATGTTTTCACATAGGAGTAGAACTGATGTTATTACATAGGAGTATTGTTGTCATCCCGTGGAAGCAGAATTGATGTTATCCTGTAGAAGTAGAATTGATGTCATCCCGTAGGAATAAAAGTGATGTCTCATGGGAGTAGAATTGATGCCATCCCGTAGGAGTAGAACTGATGTCATCCCATAGGAGTAGAACTGATGTCATCCCGTAGGAGTAGAATTGATGTCATCCCGTAAGAGTAAATTGATGTTATCCCGTAGGGGTAGAACTATGTCATCCCGTAGGAGTAGAATTGATGTCATCCCGTAGGAGTAGAACTATGTCATCCCGTAGGAGTAGAACTGATGTCATTCCGTAGGAGTAGAACTGATGTCATCCCGTAGGAGTAGAATTGATGTCATCCCGTAGGAGTAGAACTGATGTCATCCCGTAGGAGGGGGGCGGACCTTCTCAGAATTGGTATCAACGCCCCATGACTGATATTGTTGAGATTCTCCTGGCTGAGTAATGCAAAACATTGCTATTCATCAGCCAACGACGGCAATAATCATATCCTTTACAGTATCGAATTCTAACAATAATGAAAATAATGAAACCACAAGGTTCATTATCCGCCAAATTGAAGAGGAGACGACGAAACTCTCTGAATTATTCTGTAATCCTCGAACTTCTGGGTTTATTGCAACTAGAATATTTGACAAAGCAAACGTGTCCTTTGTTCCTTCTGCTTTGGTCTATGCCCTGGGGACCAAATACCTGCCTGTTATTCGAGGTACGAAAGGAATCTTTTTCACGACCAAGCTATGATAATCTAAGCGACCTCGGCTAACCTTGGGTGAGTAAAGATTGAGTGACCCCCGGGGTAACCTTGGGTAAGTAAAGATTAAGTGACCTCGGGTAACCTCGGGTAAGTAAAGTCTGTTGGTGGCATTCACCAATTCTGTGTATTGTGATAGCCACGGTGACCCATTATGCTCTCTCTCTCTCTCTCTCTCTCTCTCTCTCTCTCTCTCTCTCTCTCTCTCTCTCTATATATATATATATATATATATATATATATATATATATATATATATATATATATTTAGAAGCGTTTTCCACTGAAAACCTTGAAATTCGGAAGGAAATGAACCCAAGAAAATCTCCTTCCCAGATGTGATTCGAACCTACACAGGCTGGAAGACTGAGGTTAGTGCTTGAACCTTTACGCCAACAAGGAAGGACGAGAGTTTCTTCAGTTCATTTCTCTTCTTGATTTCAAAGTTTTCAGTAGAAGGTGAATTTAAAATATTAGAAAAGAGAGAAGATGCATCTGTCTTTTACAACCTGATACTTCTTATTTATAAATCGTTGGAACATGAGAATAAACGCCTTATTTTACTAAAATTTTTCTTTGTGATGTATAAAATGAAGGACCTTAGTTTTTTATGCATGAGTTATGATATATATAAATAACAATGTCCTTACTCTATATAACATGACTCGTGATGAAGAATGGAAGATTCTTACTTCACCACACAATTTTTTGTGATGTATATAATGAAGGACCTTAGTTTTTATGCATGAGTTATTATATATATATATATATATATATATATATATATATATATATATATATATATATATATATATATTTAACATGACTTGTGACATACATACATATAAAAATGAATTTTTTTATGCATATCCTTATTCTGTTTTCAAAAAGAAGTTGTGATGTACAAAAATAGAGGTTCGTATCTTATCACAAATGAGAGTAACATCTGAAACTAAACTTCCTTACTTAATTAAACGTGTATTCAATTAATGTGTCTCCATCCTGCACAACTGAATATTTAACGTGCATATGAAAAGTCAGCGAAATACTGCAACACTGCTTTATGTTAATGAGTCCTGATTAATTTTAATAAATAAACAAAACAAGCACGCGAAAGCTGAAACCATTTACATAACTGAATAAAGATACGTAGGCTATTCATAATGTCTGCGAAAGTCATAATGACACTGGCCTTTTTCCAACCCACGAATTTGAAACTGATTTGACCCTGAGCGATTAAACTGTATTAGAATAGAATAGAATATACAATTTAGGCATGAACGGAGGTACAGTAAAAGGAATGAAAGAGGTTGCACCTCGGGGCCGAAGGGACGCTGCAAAGACCCTGGAGTAACGCCTACAGTGCACCACGTGAGGTGCACTGACGGCACTAACCCCCTACCGAGATTAAACTGTATTTAGACCTACTCTGGTTCGTATTGAAGCGTTCAGTTGCCTCAGGAAAGCGACCATGTGAACGAGGCCTTTCTCAACAACTGCGCACGAAAGCTTTAAGCGGATTTAATTACGTAAAGGGAAATATATACTCCAAATGGATTAATTTTCAATAAATTAGTCCCTTTGTAGAGCCAATGACGCCGGTAATGAATACTTGGTGAGATCTATATAACTGTCATGCAATCACTATCACTTTTAGTAACGATGTTTATGATGATTATAGTGATCACAATCCAAATATCAAAACAGTAGGTGTTTATTGAATTTTTCACTTACTGAATTTTTACTTCATCACAACTGTTCCATTTGAGACTAATCTTCAGTTCATCTTATGTATAGAGGATGTTATTTAATTCCTTTATATGATAATATTAATAGTATACAATTCATCCGTTTTCCAGCTGTTTTCTTTTAAGTTCTCTTCTCATTCCTGCCTTCGAAAATGCATATTTCTTAACATTTCTCAAAAACGTTCACTGGAAAGTTTAATCTTTCACTACTGTACGTCCATGTATCCATTTTCTATGACGGAAAAAACTCCGTTTTCTATAATTAAATCGAAGGCAAACATAGACAGAGAGAAAGAGAGCATTACCAACCATTGTAAGTTACCTCCATTGCAATTACTAAGCCTTCTGTTGGACGTAAAATTGTTCCTAGTTTTAATTTATCAGTTCTGTGACTCAAATGAACATAACACTAATAAATCATTCATAAAACATTAAAACTGATCACTACTACCGCGGCCTGGTTCCCGCCATTTGCCGATCGGAATATTTTTCGCCTTTAATTAACGTTTCTGTTTATGTTTATGTCTTTAATCTATGTTAATGATATTTTCCGTATTTTGTTTATGTTTTTACACTCATTCCAAAGGGGATGGTACTAAGCACGCGTCCTATTTTAAACATAACTGGTAATTACCGAACCAGAGGAGCGCGGTAGTAGTCTTCAGTTTTACCCACAAATAAGAAGTTTATAGAATTACCATTCTTATTAATATCACCGAGGGCGTACATCGATAAGAAATTAAACGTGCATTTTAGGATCAGGATATACAATAAATTTATTATCCTCCAGTGTTGTCATTTTAACCGCATTTATATGAAACCTGAGAGGAATGGTAATGAGAATGATAATGGTTATTATACCAAGATGATAGTAGCTGTCATGATCATTACAGCTGTCATTGTGGAATAAAATCTAAAATCTGGATGTTTATAAATTTTTAAATGACTGGATAATAATAATAATAATAATAATAATAATAATAATAATAATAATAAATAATAATAATAATAATAATAATATTTTCTGTAATTTTTTTTATTATTATTTTTTTATTATTATTATTATTATTTCATGCTTACAGGAACACGAGAAATGAAATGCAGAATCTGAATACTTTATTATTATTATTATTATTATTATTATTATTATTATTATTATTATTATTATTATTATTATTATTATATTATTATTATTATTATTATTATTATTATTATTATTATTACAGAAACTAACCCACAGCCGCCTGTGCAATAGAGGTGGAAATCCATCATAATCATTATTACAGAAACCTGTTACCGAAAAGAATCTCGCCTCTTCACTCCTTGGAAAATACAACTAACTTTTTCACACAAAAACAAAAAAAAACTTGTACATTTTTCTCCCGCATGCTTTTGATAACGCACGCCCACGCGGGCGTGTTGAATTTCAGCCACCCAATTGCAAAAGTCCATTATTCAATTAATAAAAATAAAATTCCGAATGTGAATTCTCTGCCGCGTAATCTCTCTCTCTCTATTTTTCCGCGAAACTGGATTCAATGAATTTTGTCCTGGAAGCTGGAAACATTGCGAAAGGAGAGCGTGGGTGGAAAGGTTAATTCGGCTGGATTAAAATTTTTACTTTTTATTCATTAAATGTGGTTAAACTAAGTCAATTTGTACTTTTTATTCTTTATATGGGGGTAAATGAAGTAAATTTTTATTTTTGATTCGTTAAATTGGCTTAAATGAATTAAATTTTTACTTTTTAAGCATAAATTGGGGTTAAAATAAGTAAATTTTTACATTTTTATTCATAAAATGGGGTCAAATGAAGTGAAATTTTTACTTTTTATTCCTAAAATAGGTTAAATGAAGCAATTTTTTACTTTTTATTCGTAAAATGACCTTAAATGAAGTAAATTTTTACTTTTTATTCATAAAATGGTGTTAGATGAAGAAAATTTTTACTTTTTATGCATAAAATGGGGTTAAATGAAATAAATTTTTTCACTTTTTATGCACAAAATGGGCTTAAATGAACAGATTTTTACTCTTTATTCATAAAATGGGATCCAATGAAGTAACCTTTATAATTCATAAAATGGGGCTAAACGAAGTAAATTTTTACTTCTTATGCAGTAAGTGGAGTTAAACTAATAAGTTTAGGTTAAAATTTTCGCTTTTATTTATTAGGTAATTTTATTATGTACGTTGGTTCATCGGATGGTTTAGTGTAATGTGTCCGCCCCTTGACCAGGGATGACCATGGTGAAAAGTTAAGCATATCTTAGTTTAACCAGACCACTGAGCTGATTAACAGCTCTCCTAGGGCTGGCCCGAAGGATTAGATTTATTTTACGTGGCTAAGAACCAACTGGTTACCTAGCAACGGGACATACGGCTTATTGTGGAATCCGAACCACATTATGACGAGAAATTAATTTCTATCACCAGAAATAAATTCCTCTAACTCTTCACTGGCCGGTCGGAGAGTCGAACGCTGGGCTAACAGCGTGCTAGCCGAGAGCCCTACCCACCCCTCCCATGAAGAACCGACCATGGTGAAGTAGGCCAACATAAGTTTTTGGGAGTCAATGTCTCTATTAGTAGTGGTGGAGCTATTCCTTTCGGACCTATTCCTAAATGGGCTTCAAACAAGCCAAGTCCTGAGTTCGATTATGTGGCTAATGGTCTGAAAGATGATAAGGAGCGCCTGATGTGGGCCTCTGGACTCTGCCAAACCAAGACGAATTTATGTTAAGCTAGCAACGTCCTGGTTTGTTGAAAAATCTGTGAACGTCCTTTTCGCTGCTGAATTGAATTGAGTATAGAATTTAGGCAAAAGGCCATGCACTGGGTACCTACGAGGTCATTCAGCGCTGAAACGGAAATTGACAGTAAAAGTTCGAAAGGTGTAACAGGAGGAAAACCTCAAAGCAGTTGCACTATGAATCAATTGTTAGAGAGAGTGGAAAGTAAGATGGAAGAGCGAGAATATAAAAGGAGGTACAGTAAAAGGAACGAAAGGGGGCGCAGCTAGTGGCCGAAGGCACGCTGCAAAGAGCATTAAGTAATGCCTACAGTGCACCGCATGAGGTGCGCTGACTCGCTGACCCCCTACGGGATTGTTTTATTGTTGAACGAGAGTTAGATATGACATTACTTTAAATAATTTTTAATTAATCTTTCTTGCAATTTTCCATTTTAGCTCGTGCAAATTAATGGAATTTTATTTTTTTGAAACATTTATGAACCCCATTCATGTTGGTTCCGTATTCACACTGAGGAAAAAAATGACAAACAGGATGTTATTTCATATATAACATACTCTTTGCTGACTCAGAATGTCTTTAAAGCTGACCAAAAAAAAAAAAATAAATCAACAAATAAATAAATGAATAAAAACATGTTATTATTTTGATCATGATACATTCTTTGAACACACCCTATTGTTGAAATTTCACTAATCTGGAGAGCACTGTAATCCAAGCTCTGTTTCGGCGCAGTAAAATGTGACTGGCCGAGTGAGCGTCCCACTTTTCTGTCAGTGAAACCCAACCCCAAAAAGGCCGGCAGTGGCTGACATTATTAGAGAAAAGGACGTGATGTCCAGCGCAAGGCTTCATTCACGGTACCATATTCTCAGATATTTTCCAGGCCGTTCGATATCTGGAAAGAACGTACGGTTCGGTAATGATTATTGCAATTGAGTATAATGGTATCGTTTTTAAAAAAATCAACCGCTATGAGTGAGCCTATACGTTGGTAGAGACCCATTATATTATTTTCCTATTTTTCGTTAAATATTGGGTTTAATATGATTATTGCAATTTAGTATAATGGTATCATTTAAAATCAACCGCTACGAGCGAGGCTACGCTGGTAAAAACCTTATTATCTTATTTTCCTATTTTTCGTTTAATATTCCGTTTAATATTTTCCGTTTACTATTGGATTTACGTAATTTCAGGTCTGATAATCAGTCGTAATTGAGGAGTAATTGCAATTCAATTTACTCCTGTTTACTGCAGACCAAGGTTAGCGTTGGAAATTATGTCTTGTAGCAGAAGGAACAATTAGTTCTGGTACATGAGTGTAAATGCTTGGAGAAATTCACTTGCCTGATGATTATGTACTGAAGCTCTCTGTTTGAAAAAAGCAAAATTTCTATGAATTTAAAATTTTCAATAGTAAGAACCTCATTACTTTTTGTCATTGCACCTAAACACAGCTTGAATTACAATAGTCTTCAGATTAGTGAAATGTCAACAACAGGGTATGTTTAAAGAATGTATCTTAATCAAAATAATAAGATGGCTTTTTTGTCATTTTTTTATTTTCTACTTTATAATTTTTTTTCAGCTTCAAAGATAGTCCGAATCAGCAAAGAGTCTGTTATATCAGAAATAACATATATATAATTTTTTCCTCAGCGTTATAACAGATTTAAGACGAATGGCTTTCATATACGTTTAAAAAATATTCCATTAGTTTCTACACGCTCAAACGGAAATGAACAAAAAGATTATTTACAATTCATTTCAGGTCGTATCATAACTATTTCTCGTTCAACGACAAAACAAAGTATCAAAGATGATATTCGTAGATATTTCATAGGTAATTACCAACAGTAATTATAATAGTATTAACAATAATGGTGAATTCCTCGAAAAGCCTTATATATCCCCTTTAATAACTAGAGCTAGATAATACCCAGGGCTTCATATCATCGATTGACCATCAATATTAAGTGGACGTTGGGTTGCACGCTGAATATTCTCACATCAAAGCCTAGAAATTCTTTGACACTTGTTAAAACACCGTATGACTGCTC
>NC_089756.1:34446261-34451261 GCF_040412425.1 Macrobrachium rosenbergii | reverse complement strand
CGGGCATCATTTTGACCCATTGCCGCTGACACCAAGCTCCGCATCTCTGCTGAATCGAATTAAACTGAATTGAATATAGAATTTAGGCCAAAGGCCAAGCAGAGGAACCTATGAGGTCACTCAGCGCTGACGCGGAAATTGACAGTAAGAAGGTATGAAAGGTGTAACCTCGCAGTCGCACTATGAATCAATTGTTAGGAGAGGGTTGAGGGAAGTAAGGTGGAAGAAAGAGAATATGAAAGGAGGTACAGTAAAAGGAACGAAAGGGGTTGAAGCTAGAGGCCGAAGGCATGCTGCAAAGAACCTTAAGCAATGCCCATCCACATCTCTGTTGAAATTATCTGAATGCTCAGTTTTGGGATGAAGTTGCTAGCCCTTTGACTATGACCCACAAAGGATCACCGGATCTGAGGGGCCAACTATTATCGTTCTCGTTGGTTGGTTGGTGTTCAAGGAAATAAGAGGCCTGATGTGGACCCCTATAATCTAAACCGGCCAATCTAGACGGTCATCGAACCAAGTTTTCCTTGACCTGCCTGACATATATATTGCTGGTAACCCGTCCATTTCTTGACCAAAGCCAACGTTGCTGGAAGTCAATGATTAGATGGTAGTCATGGCATAAACATATTTACAGTTATTTCAACAGCAAAAAAAGGTAAAATTTAATGAGAGGCTCCAGTAATGGCCATGAGAATTGTTAGCATTCGAAAATGTGGTCCCCTTTTAGTTTTGTTTAAAAAAAATTTTTTTTGCCGGCTTAGTCTGTCCGCCCTCACATCTTGAAAACTGCTGAGGCTAGAGGGCTGCAAATTGGTATGTTGACCATCCACCCTCCAATCATCAAACATACCAAATTGCAGCCCTCTAGCCTCAGTAGTTTTTTTATTTTACATATGGTTAAAGTTAGCCATAATCGTGCTTCTGGCAACGATAAAGTATAGGCCATCCACAGGCCCGTGGTTAAAGTTTCGTGGGTCGCGGCTCACACAGCATTATACCGAGACTACCGAAAGATAGATCTATTTTCGGTGGCCTTGATTATACGATGCACAGAAAACTCGACTGAGCCGAAGAAACTTCGGCGCGTTTTTTACTAGTTTTCGAATGATTCCTCATTCCGCAACGTATCCATATCACGGCGTTCTGTTTTATAATAAAACTCGAGAGGTTCTAAACAGGAATCTCCATTCTGCTGAGAGAAGCGTTTTTAGCAATATCAATATTAGCCAACGGGAGTTTTACAAACATATCCCAGGATTTCCATCCATTCTCTCTCTCTCTCTCTCTCTCTCTCTCTCTCTCTCTCTCTCTCTCTCTCTCTCTCTCTCTCTCTCTCTCTCTCAATAAATAAAACAAAAAATATCTGTATCTCCATTATGATAAAAATTATTCTCTCTCTCTCTCTCTCTCTCTCTCTCTCTCTCTCTCTCTCTCTCTCTCTCTCTCTCTCTCTCTCTCATTTTTTGCAGGAGTTGGGGCTTCCTATAAACATACTATATTCTGAGTTGCCAAAGAGAGAAAGACCATTAACAAAAGATAAAAAGAAAAAAAGAGAAGAAAAATAAACTTATTTTACTTGCAAATTTGAATACATAACCCCCTCACCCCCACCCACTCCCCCCATAAAAGGATGATGGGGCGCTGGTTCATCACACATCCGGCAAATAAATAACTCATTGCGGAACAGAGAGAAAAAAAAACAAGTCCGGAATAAAAAGTCTCACGTTAAAAGTCCGGTTAAAAAAAGGTCCGGTTAAAAAAGTCCGGTTGAAAACGTCCGGTTAAAAAAGTCCGGTTAAAAAAAGTCCGGTTAGAAAAAATCCGGTTAATCTTCCGACTGGAATAACAGTGGGCGCTTTAATCTTCCCCCCGATTTCGTTTCATCCGGTAATGAATGCCGGATCAGGTAGGACGCTCATCATTGCTTTTAAATTCATCTCTGACGATTTCAAGCTGTAGATGTCGCAGATTGGAACGGCGTGATGTGAGAGTTTGGCTTCTTTTGTTTATTTACTTTTCCATTTATATTATGTTTATCTATTTATTCACTTATTTATTCATCTATTTATTTACTTATCTATTTATCTATTTATTTATTGATCTGTTTACTTATATAGTTAATTTGTGTTTGCTTTATACTGACTAATTTAATTATCAGTTTTTTATTTCAGTCAAAAGGATAAATCTAAGAGAATTCTGTGCCCTTCTTACATTTATTTACTTTTTTATTTATCTATTTATTTATTTATCTATCTGTTTATTTATATTTTTAATCTGTTTGTTTTTATTGACCAATTTACCTATGATTTTTTTTTTTTGTTTCAGTCAAAAGGAGATATCTGAGAAAATTCAGTGCTCTTCTTCCATTTATTTACTTTTTCATTTACCTATTTATTTATTTATCTGTTTATTTATATATTTAAAATCTGTGTTTGTTTCTCGTTTAGTAATTTACTTACCAATTTTTTTGTTTTAGTCACTGTTGCATCTGTGGATATTGCAACTAATGTAATAAAAATGCTAACTTTGGATAAACTACTACTACTACTACTACTACTACTACTACTACTACTACTACTACTAATAATAATAATAATAATAATAATGTTAAAGTTAAAGTCCTCCCGGACCTCTTTAGGCTCATAGGGCATGCGCTAATAATAATAATAATAATAATAATAATAATAATAATAATAATAATAATAATAATAATAATGACAAATATTTCAACTGAACCACTGAATTCAAAATCCAAACTATTGTACAACTAAGACTAAAACAACTTAATTTTTTAACATAAAGAATAATTTGTAAAATATTCATGAGTATTGATAACCAGCACTAATTTAGATTCATCCAAGAATTGATAAAATCGTCAAAATCTGAGGAATTCGGATGAGGAATTCACAAACATTTGCCAGATACTTGAGAATATTATCAATTGACGAGATTCAGAACTGTATAACCTATATCAGTATGGTTATATAACCTATGCTGGTACGGTCTGAAAGTTAAAAATTCTAACGCGGTTCTTAACGCTCCGCCAAATATGCGATCGCCCCAAGCAAGCACTGAAGTCTTCTTACATAATACTGATGCAAATTGTCATCATTATTGTTATTCAGAGGATGAACCCCTGTTCGCATGGAACAAGTCCACCAAAGGGGCCATTGACTCGAAATTCAGGCTTCCAAAGAAAAATGTGTTCATTTGAAAGAAATTATTATTATTATTATTATTATTATTATTATTATTATTATTATTATTATTATTATTATTATTATTCAGAGGATGAACACTATTCAATATGGAACAAGCCCATCAAAGGGGCCTCTAACCAAAAGAAAGAAAATTGCAGAGGATGAACCCTATTGACTCCCACCAAAGAAAAATTCAAGCTTATTAAGGTGTTCATTTGAGAATATAGTGTTCATTTGAAAGAATTATTATTATTATTATTATTATTATTTATTATTATTATTATTATTATTATTATTATTATTATTATTATCATTATTATTATTCAGAAAATGAACCCTATTCATATGGAACAAACCCACCAATGGGGCCACTGACTCGAAATTCAAGCCGCCGCAGAATATGATATTCATTCGAACGCCCAAAAGTGCCAAAAAAAGTCGATAATCTAGGACCACCATTGGACCCACCATTACTCATAAACCATAATTTTAAAATTAAAAATATAGTTTATCAGCCAATATTTTCGATTCACTGCCGCTTATGAAATATCAGTCTAGATTCACTGACGCATTTTAATTAGACTTAAGAATATAGAACTCCACTTTCTCTTCAGCGATGATAGAATTTAGGCCAAGAGTCAAGCACTGGGACCTACGAGGTCATTCACCGCTGAAAGGGAAATTGACAGTAAGGTTCGAAAGGCGTATCAGGAGGAAGACCTCGCAGTTGCACTATGAAACAGTTGTTAGGAAAGAGTGGAAAGTCAAATGGAAGACAGAGAATATGAACGGAGGTACAATAAAAGGAGTGATAAAGGTTGCAGCTAAGGGCCGAAGGGACGCTGCAAAGACCCTTACGTAATGCCTACAGTCCACCATGAAAAGGTAATAAAGGTAAAAACCCGATTTATAAATTGATAAATAAAAACACTTTACTTTATCAAAATGTTTAGTTGTCCATCTCTTTCAGACTGATTTATCGCGGACGAATTTACACGTGAATGAACAATGGAAACATTAAAGAAACGGTGGAAAAATTCAAAAATTTAATTTTATTTTTCCGTCACTATTTTTTGGGTATTTTCACGTGCGGTCAGCCAATCTTAAAGAATGCTGGTCCGCTGGTATACTGGTTAGCGACGTGGCATGCCACTCAGAAGCGGCAGGTTCGCGTCTCCCCCAGGGCGATGAAAAATCACTGGCTCTGCATCATGATCAGTTCCTGCTGCGGTGTGGGGTATGCTGCGGTGGGAGGTTGAAACCAACATTCTTTGGAAGATTGAATTTCAAGTCAGTGGTCCCTTTGGTGTGCTTGTTCCAGCTAATAATAATAATAATAATAATAATAATAATAATAATAATAATAATAATAATAATAACAGTAAACCCGAATATTCAGACGAGTGACATGTTTCTATTTAGAGCTCATTTCTCTCTCACCCAGTGGGGTAAACGACCTTTGTTCCTTTACCTTCACAACCTTTTCATTCATGTTTTTAACATGGCCGAAGAGAAAGCAGCTCTCTGTATTCCTAGTAACTCTGCTTAAGATGCGACAGTGTATCCAAAATGTCCGCTGACAAACTACGTGTATTTCCAAGTTACGGTTTACGATTAGTGGCGAATCTAAGGGTGGTCCTAGATCATCAACTTTTTTGTCACTTTCGGGTGTCGGTAAATAGTCGCATCAATGTTGCTTATTTGTTTCCCATCCCATAGGGTAAACGAACTCTTCAAGTGGAACGCGAGTTAATGGCATCTTACTTCATCTTCTTTTCGTTAACGTTTTTCAACGCT
>NC_089756.1:34433761-34441261 GCF_040412425.1 Macrobrachium rosenbergii | reverse complement strand
ATATGTGTGTATATATAAATATATGTATAATGTATTTGAATTTGAATTATTGGTACACAAACAGAAATGTATAAATACATTCGAACATATATGTCAGAAAGTAGTTGCGTGTGTACATTTGAGTGTATGTATCTGTATCTAAAATAATACACACATGAGACATTAATACATACATACACACATTCATACATATATAATCATGAAGCTACAAATGTCGCTTAATATCAAATATTGAGCGACATTTGTAGCTTCATGAGTGTATATAAATCACGGTGTGATAAAAAATGTCATACATAAATATATATGTATGTATGCATGTATATACATCTGCAATGTATAGACACGCAAATCATGGATTATATATACTCCAGCAATAAATACAAATCCCCCCCAAAAAAAAACTTGCTAGAAAAACCTTCGCTGTGAAAGTTATCCTAATCAATTCAAGTCAAATAATAAGTGACGCAACAAAACAACATCTCTATAGCAGCCCACGCAAGCACACCTATCCTCTCTCTCTCTCTCTCTCTCTCTCTCTCTCTCTCTCTCTCTCTCTCTAAGTTTCTTTCTCCCTCGCTTCTCTGAGTTTATGCATGAATGACACACATACTCGGTCGTTCTGGTTTCTCTCTCTCTCTCTCTCTCTCTCTCTCTCTCTCTCTCTCTCTCTCTCTCCCGATACACTTTTCCCTCCCGATCCGTCATGCGGTGCTTGTTCACGTACGTAAACAAAACACGCACGCCAATTATCGACGGATTCTTTTTGGCGCCCTTGAATTCTTCCTACGGTTTCTCGAACAACCAAAGGTTTGAGACGAGTCTGGCGAGAGCTGGACAGCAGCGCGTGTATAGCACCAGCCCTGCCTGGCTTGCTTGCCCTCAATTTCTTCTTGTTCTTGTTCTTGTTCTTTCTCTCGTATATATATTATATATATATATATATATATATATATATATATATATATATATATATATATATATATATATATATATATATATATATATATATATAGATATATAGTATATGTATATGTATGTACTGTATGTATATATAAATATATATAAAAATATATATTTATATATACTGTATATATGTGCATTTATATATTCATACATGTATACATAATGTGTGTGTGCATAAATATGTATATAAATGTATATGATATATATATATATATATATTATACATAATATACATATACATTCCGATTCGTTACATAAATATATCTGACCTTTCGCCATCACTAAAAACCTACAAACTTTCTGTATTCACAGCAATTATTTAAAATAAAAATAATGATAAAAAAAAGCTACAATGGCTGAAGAATTTAACTACGGAATCTCCGCGATTATTCAAGCTACCTTTGAACGCTATACTTCCCAGTTTAACTTCAAGTTGAATGAGCGAATCCATTATTCATGTAAGAAGGAGCAAATAGCTGCTATGCCTCGCCTTCGCAATTAGCTGGCTCCAGAAACGAATGATGGAATTGGCAGGATTCCGCGAAATGAACTAAAAAGAAAATTTCTGAATTAACAGAACAAGTAAAAAATGCGCCGAAGTTTCTTCGACGCAATCGAGTTTTCTGTACAGCCGCTACAGCGTATAATCAAGGCCACCGAAAATAGATCTATCTTTCGGTTGTACCGGTGCAATGCTGTATGAGCCGCCGCCCGTGAAACTTTAACCACGGCCCGGTGGTGCCCTATCCTATATCGTTGCCAGAAGCACGATTATGGCTAACTTTAACAAAAAAAGTAAAATAAGATTTAAGAAAATGTGCGGAAGAATTCGATACTCTAGAAGGTTCCATTGTCGTGAGCTGGCCACCTACCGTTCAGAAATCGGTCGCACTGTTGACCAGCAAGTTTCTTGAACAAGAGAATGAAACCGGCTTTAAGTTTATGAACTTAATTATTATTATTATTATTATTATTATTATTATTATTATTATTATTATTATTATTATACAGAATATGAACCCTATTCATATGGAACAAGCCCACCGAAGGGGCCATTGACTCGAAATTTAAGCTTCTATAGAATATAATGTTCATTTGAAAGAAATTATTATTATTATTATTATTATTATTATTATTATTATTATTATTATTATTATTATTATTATTCAGAGGATGAACCCTATTCATATGTAACAAGCCCGAGGGGGCCATTAGGAAGTAAGAGAAATTAAAAGCTAGAGTAAGGAATGAGGTAGAATTCTAATGTTGTGGGAAAATAGAAAATTAAAAGATGAATATATAATCTCAAAATAAGCCATCAAAATATACTCGTATATAATGAGTAAAAAGCCACAATAATTAAATAAGAGACTGTATTTTTCCAAAATACAAACAAGGGGGTTAAATACAGTCTCCATTTACATTATTGTGGCTTTTTACTCATTGTTTCCAGTCACAATATAGTGATGCACCATAGATATGCTCGTATATGATTATTGTAAGAGAGGTATTTGAGATGGCTGATTTTATTAAATTTGTATAAGGCGATAAATTAAAAACATTAAAAAAAATGCTTAGAAAAAAGGCTAAAATCTCTCTAAAAGAGGGAAAGATCGTGATATAGAAAAAAAATATATTAAATTATGGTTTAGATAAATATTTTCAAAAGTGGAGCCGTTCTTAACCTTCCAATCTTTTTTGACTTCCTGATAAAAAAAAAAAAAAAGTGGAATAACAAAAAACGGGTGAAAAGTAAAATAGACGAAAAGAAAGATGAAAACCAATTATTTCCAAATCCCTACCGCGTGGGTTTGTACATTCAAGACACAGGAAAATCGATAATGAATGAACCTTGCAACAGACCTTATGGATCTTGTAAAAGCGGCAAAGAGCCATTGTGTAGACTGACCACCAACTTTACAGAATGTAGGCTTGATGATAAAACAAATGCAAATTAAAAGAACAAACAGATTAAAAAGCCCGGTAAGGGTTAGTGCCGTCAGTGCACCTTACAGATTAATTACTAAGGTTCTTTGCAGCCTCCCTTCGGCCTCTAGCTGCCACCCCTTTCACTCCTTTTACTGTACCTCCGTTCATATTCTCTTTCTTCCATCTTGCTTTCCACCCTCTCTTATCAATTGTTTCATAGTGCAAATGAGAGGTTTTCCTCCTGTTACACCTTTCAAACCTTTCTAGAGTCAATTTCCCTTTCAGCGATGAATGACCTAATATGTCCCAGCGCTTGGCCATTAGCCTAAATTCTATATTCTATTCTATCTAACAGACTAATGGAGGTTCTGATGCGAGCGGCAAAGAGTCACAAGGAAACCCGAGACGCACTTCAGTGAATAAGCAACTAAAAATATTCTTATTAAGAACTTTCATCAGCTAATTAAGAATAACTCCAGTTACTACCGTACAACCGCCTCGGGCAATCTCCTATCCTCAACATTTACCGAATATAACTCCTCGGGATGATTCCGTTACCTTTTGCCGTTACCTGATAACTTCCAGATAGTCTCCGTTACCTGTCAATTGCTGTATAACCTTCTTATGATTTGCATTAATTACCTCTCACCTTATAGTTACCGGGTAACCTCTGTTACTTATCCATTAGCCTGTGTCCACCAAGTGATAGTCACTATTTAGGCATTATCTCATAGACCACAAGTTAGCTTCTGCTGATTAATCACTGTCTTATAACCCCAAAATAATGTACACCATATTTATTATTTTACAACCCTTAAATATAGTCCCTTATGTAGACATTACCTTACAACCGTCAGAAAAAAAAAGTGGGGGCCTTTTCCTACTGAACCCCAGAAAGTCTGCGGTACTTAATTACTGTCTAATTATAACCCCAGATATATTGACAATAATCATCATTTTACAACCCTTAAATAAACTCCTATGTATAGCCATTACCTTATAACCGTCAGAAAAAAAAGAAATTTTTCTCACTGAGCCCCAGAAGTCTGCGTTACTCAACCGTCGTCTTATAACTCCAGATAATATCCACGATATATCCATTACTATATAACCCTCAAGAAAGACCCATTACATCTCATTTACCTCACAGACCCCCCATACATTCTCCCCTACATAACTCCGCCCTGGAAGTTAAACCAACGCAAACGTAATCACTCTTAATTAGACGCTGGAACTCTCGACAGGTAAACCTCAAAATAGGCAGGTGCTTTCAGCGTAACAACGTAATTTTCATATGTCCGGAACAGACGAGATTACACTAATTCCCAGAGGGGATTTCGTTCAGTGGACGATTTACGGAATGCGTAAGACCAGAGGGAGATTTTCATGCGTTTGTAAAATGCTTGATTACACTCATTCACAAATAGATTTCATTCAGTGGAATATTTACAGAATGCGCAAGACCAAATCGCAATCTGTTTAGTGGTAACTTACGTGATTACACTCATTCACAAACAGATTTCATTCAGTGGAATATTTACAGAATGCGCAAGACCAAATCGTAATCTTTTTATTGGTAACATGCGTGATTACACTCATTCACAAACAAATTTCATTCAGTGGAATATTTACTGAATGCGTAAGACCAGATCGTAATCTTTTTATTGGTAACATGCGTGATTACACTCATTCACAAACAGATTTCATTCAGTGGAATATTTACAGAACGCTTAAGACCAGATCGCAATCTTTGTAAGCGTAACATACGTGATTACGCACATACACAAACGGATTACCTATGGAACGCGTAAGACCAGAGGGTAATTTTTTTCTTTATGTTCGTAACTGCTGTGTTTACACTCATTCACAGACGGATTTCACTCAGTGGAAAATTTACGGAATGCGTAAGACCAGAAGGTAATTTTTTTTTCTGCGTTTGTAACATACGTGATTAGACTCAATCACAAACGGATTTCATTCACTGGAATGTCTGTGGAATGCGCAGAACCGAAGGGGAGATTAATGTTAAGATTGGAAACGTTCTTGACAAATTAATTAGCTTTGATTTGATTTGATTTTCTGAAATTTAGGCGCTAAGCCAGGCACTATCGGCTATTCAGCTATTACGACAGTGAAGAGAGAGAGTTGGAGTGGTTGGACAGCAAAATAAAGAGATCCAGAACTTAAAGGAGATGAAGAACTACGGTCTAAAGGTGGATATATATTGGAGAAAACCCATATAATAGTTAGAGAGGTTGGACAGTAAGACTGAAGAAATGAAGAGGGGGTGAAGGTGAAGTAAATTACTAAAGAGTGTGTGCAGCTGGGGTCGAAGGGACGATGCAAACGCCCTTTAGTAATGCCTACAGTGCACCACTTGAGCAAATGAATTGGGACTAAGTTGCGTAGCTTCAAAATTCAAACCAAACACATAAAAGCAAAATATATTATCCAGCTTTTGAAAATAAATATTCAGGTTATTTAGAGGCAAATGGCGCACCTATCATGCAACGTTGCCAAAATAATAATGACGAACAGAAGGGTCGTTTAAATCCATGTTAGCCTTAAAACTCCAACCAAAAACAAAACACACACAAACACACACACGCATACACATACACGCACAACGCATATATACACTCCCCAGCTATGGCAAGAATTCCAATTGCATTGCAACACTGCTTTGTTGCCAGGCCCGTAAATACCGGAAAATATCACAGAAAAATTGCCGTTTTTGCAAAGAGACCAGATCTACCGAATTTCTTTGATTCCTCCCCCGATAAAAACAATTCTTTTCTTCTTCTTTTTTTTCAGATCTCTTTGTGTCTGCTATCAAGGTTTCGTTTTTAAGAGTTTTTCTTTGGGAGCCTTTCCAGATATTTTGTGCATTGATTTTATAAGTTTTATTTTCTTATTATTATTAGTTTAATATAGATTCGTAGTTATTTAACAGTTAGGTTTCCTGTGGCTTAACAGGGTTTTCCAAATGTATGGCTAAATGTATGACCCAGACTAATTTGTATATATATATATATATATATATATATATATATATATATATATATATATATATATATATATATATATATATATATATATATATATATATATATATATATATATGTATATATATATTCATTTATACATAAACATATTCATGTATATACATATATATAAATATATATATATACAATATATATATATATTTATATACATATTATATAAACACATATATATATCACATATATAAAAACACATTCATGTATATACATATATATATATATATATATATATATATATATATATATATATATTATATATATATATATATACATCATATATATATATATATATATATATATATATATATATATATATATATATATGCATGTGTATGTTTAACTGGGAAAATTGGAATGCAATAAGAAACAGATTATGATTTAAGCTCCGAATTTTAGAAAATAAAAAAATCTGCTCATAAAAGTTTTTGAACAACGAAGAACATGAATAATGCAAAACACTACAATTATATTAATGACTGAAATCATGTAAGAAAAATGTGAAATATGCAAAGCATTAAAACAAGTTGGCAAATATGTAAAATCAAGCCACATTATATTGAAATATACATTACCTGACCTTACTGAATGTGACGCCAGAAATAAAATAAGCCCACATTAAAACAAATAAAGAAATAAAATAAAAATAAATAAACACAGAAATAAACAGCAGAGAAACAAAATAGAAAATAAAAGAAAAAAAAAAAAAAGAAAAATGAAAAATAAAAAAAAAAAAAAATAAAAATATAAAAAGAAAAACAAATAAAAAAAAAACCTGTTGGAAAACGAGGTTCTATAGGCTGAGCTTATGACCAGATCACTGCAAAATGCTGAATAATATTCATCCCTGAAAGAGTTATTCATTTCAGCGTTGTAATTGCGTTCGTTATTTTTCATTGCTGTTGATTTTGTTTGCTCTGCTTGTTGACATGTTTGCACCGGGTGGGTTCGGGGTTATATTTGCCTCATCGACACTCACACAATATTTGCCGTTTGTGTTAGTGCTAATTGGAGAGAGAGAGAGAGAGAGAGAGAGAGAGAGAGAGAGAGAGAGAGAGAGAGAGAGAGAGTATGTGTTAGTGCTAACTGGTAAGAGAGAGACAGACAAACTGAGGAAGAAAGAAATAGGAAAGAGAGAGAGAGAGAGAGAGAGAGAGAGAGAGAGAGAGAGAGAGAGAGAGAGAGAGAGAGACAGACAGAGAGACAGAGGAAGAAAGAAATAGGAAAGAGAGAGAGGGAGAGATACAGATAGACAGAGGAAGAAAGAAATAGAGAGAGAGAGAGAGAGAGAGAGAGAGAGAGAGAACGTAGCCCTATGGTTTATATCCTTCATACGAATGTTTGAGGTATTCCACACATACATACATCCATACAAACATACACACCACTTAAGTTCTCTAAGAGAACGTTCCCCCCCCCCCTCTAAACGCAAGTCATCTTACCTGGCCTGGTTCTGTTATCAAACTTTTCACTGAATTATTATGCCGTGGTTACTGTCTTACGGAATCGCCTTAGCGGTCAAAACGCTGTGGGCCAACGTAGTTAGTGG
>NC_089756.1:34413761-34423761 GCF_040412425.1 Macrobrachium rosenbergii | reverse complement strand
GCGCGAGACCGCATTAATTGCAAATGCTCAGAGTCTGAAAGCGTCCCTCGGGGCTGTGTGTCGAGTGTTGCCTCGGCGCGGAACGATTCCTAAGGAACGACGCCAAATTGGCCCTTGTTCCTTCCTCCCCCTCCTCCTCCTCGCTTTCTATGTTCCTTCCGGACGAACCACGGTATTCATTCTTCTTTCTTCTCCTTCTTCTTCTTCTTCTCCGTCTTCTTCTTCTTCTTCTTCTTCTCCTTCTTCTTCTTCTTCTTCTTCTTGCGTTAGACTGACCTCCCGTCTCCTTGATAGCTCAACGTTCGGTCTCGCTTCATTTTAGTATTTTCAAACTGTATCACAAATGCTCTTCTTGTTGTCGTTTTGAGGTGAACTCTCGCCTCCTTTATAGCATTATTGTTTCTCCTTTTTTTCCTACTAATTCTTTTCCCCGTAGGGAGTAGTGCCGTCAGTGCGCCTCACGTAGTGCACAGCAAGCATTACTGAAGATTGCCTGCAGCGTTCCTTCGGTCCCTAACAGCGCCCACTTTTTAAGCTTTTTCCTCTACTTCCCTTTCCGTTTCCTTTCTTCCAAATTGCTGTCCAACCCTTCCATCTCTCTCTCTCTCTCTCTCTCTCTCTGTCCACAGCCTTGAGCACTGAATGGCTGATGAAAGTGCCTCGGCGCTTGGTTTTACGGCCTCATTTTCATAAATCATCTACTTCTTTCTTTACCGTCATAGATCAGAGTGGCGTTATCTACCGTCCATTACCTGACATTTGGTCTTCCTTTAATTAAGGAAGTTTAGCTCCTGGACCAAGAGAAGTATCATTTTTAAATTGCGGACAACAGCTGGTATCCGCTGTTGCGTTCTCTCTTTTTTGAAAGCCCCACAAAATTTATGTGCCGCTCTTTTGCTCTAAAGGTGTGCGTGTGTGTGTGTACATGTGTGTGTGTGTGTATACGGTACAACGGTGCTTGGCCCTAATTTTGCGCTAACACTTTTTTTTTTTTTAGTCGATAAAAGATAAGAAGAGACGGAAAGAAAAGAATGCTTTCTTTATGGCAAGTCATGCAGGGCGTGCTCGCTGGCTGATTATGTTTCTATTAAATTTCTAATCATTTGAATTCGAAATTCATTCTATTTTATTTAGTTAGTTTTTTCGTCTCTTTTTGCCAAGAAGGAAAAAATATACACTTTCAAGGATTGTCATGTTATTCTTTGAAGTGCTTAATATATTTGACTGACTTAATTCTAATGTTGTTTTGTTGATGACACAATGTATATATAAAAATTACATTATTTCTAATGATTTTATCTTGTTATGAAGAAATAGTATACTATTTAATGTTCATGTGTTTCTCTTAATTTTATATTTTTTAGAAGAAAATAAAATACTATTTATTCATATGATTTTTTTTCTAGTTGCATCTTTCATAAAAAAAAATTTACACTATTTAATGTTCATGCTGTTTTCTCCTAATTTTGTTTAATTAAGAATAAAACAAGAGGTGTTTAATGCTCACATAATTTTCACTGAAGTTTCTATTTACCGAATGGCAATTTTCATGCACGCATTCCCCAGGCAACTCAGCGTGAAGAGGTCGAATCATTTTTTACTTTTTTTTTTATCGTATTTTACTTTTTTATCGTATTTTTATCGTATTTTGTCGTTTTTTATTGCTTCTTTTATTTGTGCTTGTGGAAAAACAATTACGTTTCTGAGCAATATAACACCAGTCCAAAGGTTCCTTTTTAATTCCGAATATTAATTTTTTTAAAGATTCCTTTTTAATTCCGGAGATTCCTTCTTTAGTTTCCTTTTTAATTCCGGAGATTCCTTCTTTGGATTCCTTTTTAATTCCAAAGATGCCTTTTTATGATTCATGTTTAATTCTATATCTTCATTTTTTAAGGTTCCTTTTTAATTCCAAAGATTCCTTTTAAGATTCCTTTTTAATTCCAAAGGTTCCTTTTCAAGATTCCTTTTTAATTCCAAGGAATTCTTTTTAAGATGCCTTATTAATTCCGAATGTTCATTTTTTAGAGTTCCTTTTTCATTCCAAGGAATCCTTTTTATGATTCCTTTTTAATTCCAAATGTTCACATTTTAAGATTCCTTTTTTTATTCCAAAGACTCCTTTTAAAGAGATTCTTTTTCAATTCCTGCCAGACCTACGCAGGACTTCGAGGGTCCAAAGTGAATGAGAAAAGAAGAGAGAGAGAGAGAGAGAGAGAGAGAGAGAGAGAGAGAGAGAGAGAGAGAGAGAGAAAAAACAACTAATCACAAGAATACACAACGAGAAACGCCATGCTACCTGAATCATTCACGGCATGTGCCAGGCAGAGGCAGAGAAAGGCTGGCCACTGCAAAAAAAAAAAAAAAGGAAAGATATTCGCAAAGAACTTTCGTCTTTACAGCTACCGACCCAAAGGGCGGCATTGGCGAACCGTCCTATATCGGCCGTGAAACTTTTTCCCGTCTTTGAAATAGTGTCACGGGTCTAAAGGGGGAACTCCGCCCATGGGCGTTTGTTGAAGGAGGAGGAGGAGGAGGAGGAGGAGGAGGAGGAGGAGGAGGCGGGCGGGCTGGGCTGTTCGGCATGGGCGGCGTGGAAAACATGAGGACTTGTTTGGGTAGTTTTCTCGCCTTCCAGGAATTTTCAAAAACCGTCTGGACATTCGACAACAACAAACGCTACGCTGTGTTAACGATCCGGGCCGATCGAGTTTTGGTAGTGTTTCTCGAGTTTCGGTAATGTCTCTCAGTTGCTGTTAGTCATCTTTATGTATATAATTATAGGCTATCGATATTGTTACTATCGCTGTTTCTCAGTTGTCACAGACATGAACATCATTGCCTCTCGGCTGTCATTATCAGGAGTCAATAATGATGTCTCGGTCGTTTTAAGTATTATCTCTCAGTTGTAGGTAATGTTTCTCTGTCATCGGTAATGTCGTTTACGAGTAGTGGCTGTTAACAGCACCATCAATTTCTAGTAATGTTTCTAATCGGTAAATTGGCATCTATTTACATCTCTCGGAAATCCGTAACGTTAGTTACTAGTAATGTTTCTAAGTTTTCAGCAGCAACAGTTATTTGTCATGTTTTTCACGGTCCACTTCTTACGGTAACTAGTAATGTCTCTCGGTTATCAGTTGCTAAAAGTATCGTCTTCAGGCCATGAATGAACTCAATTAGTAATGCCCATCGGTTACTATAAGTTATCACCAACAACAGTCATTTGTCAGGTTTCTCACTGTCAACTTCTTACGGTAACTAGTAATGTCTCTCGCTTACCAGTTGCTAAAAATATCATCTTCAGACCGTGAATGACCTCAGTTAGTAATGTCCATCGGCTACTCTAAGTTACCAACAATAACAGTCATTTGTCATGTTTCTCACCGTCAACTTCTTACGGTAACTAGTAATGTCTCTCGGTTAACAGTTGCTAAAAATATTATCTTCAGGCCATGAATGACATTAATTAGTAATGTCCATCGGTTACTCTAAGGCTATCAGCAACAACAGTCATTTTTAATGTTTCTCACCATCAACGTCTTACAGTAACTAGTAATGTCTTCCGATTACCAGTTACTAAAAATATTATTTTCAGGCCACGAATGACCTCAATTAGTAATGTCCTTCGGTTGTCAGCAACGCCACCAGCTGCCAGGAGTGAAGTAGTGTCTCTCGGCTATGCACGAAGACGAAGCCATTCAGCCCAACTCGTGAAAATCAAGTTCGTTCACCTTCCAGTTCGCTCCACTGGAGTCTCCGGAAGTAGGTATTCATTCATCTCTCATGCTCTTCAAGTACGTCGGTGTTTACTGTCACAGAGAAATCACCTAGTCGTGATTTCCTACGACTGTCTCTCTCTCTCTCTCTCTCTCTCTCTCTCTCTCTCTCTCTCTCTCTCTCTCTCTCTTTCAGCTACAGTTGTCTTGAGTATTGGTTGGCTGGAAGAAATTCTTTCCTCCTCCTCTTCCTCCTCCTCCTCCTTCTCCTCCTTCTCCTCCTCTCCCTGGGGCATAATCATCCTTCCCCCACGCCCCCGCCTCCACGCCCCCGCCCGCCCGCTATCATCCCAGCGATGTTCTATTGTTTCCAGCATGGTTGAAGAACGCGTGATTATGAGTGATAGATGGAGTGGGTGATTATACTGTTCGGTGAATGTGAGTGTGCATGTGTGTGTGTGTGTGTGTGTGTGTGTGCGTAGAGAGGGTCTGTTGACTTCCAGTTGTAAACAATCGACTCTTTATAACTTGTGAAAGTTATAAAATCCCAGGTCTCGTTATCATAATGCCATAAAGGATATATTTTATTGTTTATAATATATATATACATATAAATATACAATACATACATATATATATACATATATATATATATATATATATATATATATATATATATATATATATATATATATATATATATATATATATATATATATATATATATATATATATATATATATATATATATATATATATATATATATTTACCATACGCCATTTTCCACTTGGAGTAGCTTACTCCAAAAGATCCTAGGATTTCTGTTCTCAGAAAACCTTTTGGAATGGGGTTGCTGTCCCCACACCTGTGTCCACCCATACTGTAAACCCACAACAGTCAAGCAAACACCAAGTACTTGACTGGCTGCTTGAAACCCACGACAATCAAGTAAACACCAAGTACCTGACTGGCCACTCGTATCAAAAGAAGCACAATGGGATCTACAGGAAGCCTGTTTCAACCCTCATTGGAAAACCAACCACAGTCGGATAACTGCCAGGTGCATTACTGAACAGGCTCCCGTCAGAGGATGTGCAATTGGAACTTCAGAAGTTCATGCGAAAATACAATACATTACTAGCCTAATATTATTCTTCTTGTATTTTAATACTTTTTTATCTATTAATTAATTTTTTTTTTTGATAAGTGGGAACTCTTCTTTCTGTATTTCACTTTCGTCTTAATTCTTCTTTATGAACACCGTATTCTTTGGAAGGTTGAATTTCAAGTCAGTGGCCCCTTTGGTGGGCTTGTTCCATATGAATAGGGTTCATCTGCTGAATAATAATAATAATAATAATAATAATAATAATAATAATAATAATAATAATAATCTAGAAAAAAGTATCACTCATTGATATCACAATACCGTGGGACACCAGAGTAGATGAGAAAGAAAGAGAAAAAATTGATAAGTATCAAGACTTGAAAATCGAAATAAGGATATGGGATACGCCAGTGGAAATTGTACCCATAATCATGGGAACACAAGGTACGATCCGAAGATCCCTGGAAAGGAATCTGGAAAAACTAGATGCCGAAGTAGCTCCAGGACTCACGCAGAAGCGTGTGCTACTAGAAACAGCGCACATAGTGGGAAAAGTGATGGACTCCTAAGGAGGCAGGATGCAACCCGGAACCCCCAACACTATAAAAACCACCCAGTCGAATAGGATGACTGTGATAGACCCACCGCGCCCCCCCCAAAAAAAAAAATAATAATAACACCAATGACTTCACCGTAGCATTCTTTATTCTTTTCTCCATATCATTCACACTTTCCCTTCCCCCCTTGACTGCTTCTCCATTCTAAATCTCGGCAGAAGAAGTTTCCCCAGACGCTTTCTGTAACTCAAACAACTTTCCTTCCCACTCGGTAGACTCCAAACATGATTGACCTGTGACCTCTCAACGCCGGAGTAATGCGGAAAGGAAACTGTCTGCCGCCTCCGACAAGTATTTTCTCTTTAACCCATCAGCCTGTCCGGGAAATTCCAGGCGTGGTTCTTGGAATGTGTGTCTAACTCATCAGTAAATTAGCAGCCTCTGACATCTCTTGGTAATTAGTGATATCATTAAACAGTAGTGTTTCTTAAGTTATTAATAAAAACAGTTTTTAGTCATGTTTCGCAGTTACTAGTTAGTAGTAATGTTACATCTTTTGATGATAAGTAATGTCAGTAACTAGTAATGTTTCTAAGTTATTAGTTATTAGTCTGAAGTCATGTTTCTCACTTACGAGTATTTCCTCACAGTAAGTAGTAATGTCTCACTCTATTATTTTCTTGAAGTAAATAGTAATGTCTCTCGGTTATTAATTACTGAAATATATATCATCTTCAGGTAATTATTAACGCCAGCTTAAACTAATGTTCCTCGGCTTTCTTACACGTAATCAGTAGGTCACGTGACTATGGTTAGGTGGCCCAAATACGTACAAAAACACGAGAGAGGGTCTATTACGAATTCTTGCAAATCTTATAGGAAGTTAATATGATTCCGCATCCTTGTAACAACTCTCTCTCTCTCTCTCTCTCTCTCTCTCTCTCTCTCTCTCTCTCTCTCTCTATCTATATATATATATATATATATATATATATATATATATATATATATATATATATATATATATATATTTATATTTATGTAAATATACATATGTTCAATGCAAAATTATATACCGCTCTCTCTCTCTCTTTCTCTCTCTCTCTCTCTCTCTCTCTCTCTCTCTCTCTCTCTCTCTCTCTCTCTCTCTATATATATATATATATATATATATATATATATATATATATATATATATATATAAATACAAATATATATATATACATATACATATACTCAATACAAAATTATATACCTCTTTCTCTCTCTCTCTCTCTCTCTCTCTCTCTCTCTCTCTCTTTTATATATAAATATAAATATATATATATATATATATATATATATATATATATATATATATATATTTATATATATAAATACAAATATATATATATATATACATGTACATATACTCAATACAAAATTATATACCTCTCTCTCTCTCTCTCTCTCTCTCTCTCTCTCTCTCTCTCTCTCTCTCTCTCTCTCGTGTTACCCTCCAGATTCATCAGCCAAGGAAAGCCAAACTTCAGCCGAGACATGGACGGGCCCAGGGCAAACAACAGCACGTGCCCAAATCACCAAGTTGGGAACATGCATGGGCTCGTAATTTACCCATGTAATGCCACGCATAATTCTTCGTAATTACGAGCATGTCTGTGCAGCCAGACACCTGTTTACGCACATGTTTAGACTGAAATGTCCTGTGATGTTATCATTCATGTTTATGTGACAACATTGTGATGATGAGCATTGAAATGGTTACATTATAATTACGAGAAAATAAAATAACCCTGATTATAATGATGATGATGATGATGATGATGATATTAACAATGTTTGCAATTTTAATACTACTGCTGTTGCTGTAATCACCATTTTTATTATTTGTATTTTTTTAATTATGTATAAAAATGAAACTCATAACTAATAAATGTTCTTTAATTGTGACTCGCTCCCTTTTGAGATTTGTCGCGTTCGAAGGAGAGAGAAAGAGAGCGAGAGAGAGAGAGAGAGAGAGAGAGAAGAGAGAGAGAGAGAGAGAGAGAGAGAGATGAAGACGTGTTTCCGATTGCAGACTGGACTCACAGTACAGACAATCTCATGATTTTATGATTCTTAAAACATGCTCAGATCTCGCCCATACAAAATTAATTGCGTATCACTTTGTAAATTATTTTTATAAAGCTTCTGAAATCTTGTCGGTCCTTGAGACGAGCAAGAATAAAAGATAAAAAAAAAACAATTAAAAAATGCGCCGAGGTTTCTTTGGCGCAATAGAGTTTTCTGTCCAGCTGCTACAGCGTATAATCAAGGCCACCGAAAATTGATCTATCTTTCGGTGGTCTCGGTATATTGCTGTATGAGCCGCGGCCCTTGAAACTTTAACCACGGCCCGACATGGCCCATCCTATATGGTTGCCAGAAGCACGATTATGGCTAACTTTAACCTTAAATAAAATAAAAACAGAAAAAAAGACTAGTATCTTTCAGGAAAGGAATTTGTTCTGTTTTTGAAGCATATGTCTGTCTGCGAGGATTATTATTTATTATTATTATTATTATTATTATTATTATTATTATTATTATTATTATTATTATTATTATTATTTCAGTAGATGAAAGCTATTCACATGGAACAAGCCCACCAAAGGGGCCACTGACTTGAAATTCAAGCTCCCAAAGAATGTTGGTTTCAACCTCCCACCGCAGCAGACCCTACACTGCAGCAGTAACTGATCATGATACGGAGCCAGTAGTGATTTTTCATCCCCCTGGGGGAGACGCGAACCCGCGACATGTGACGGCCATGCCACGACACTAACCATTATACCAGCGGACCAGCTTAAGCTAGGTAAAATGTGGTTACTTGGGATAGTAAAGAAATCAGATATGTTTGGTTATGTTTGTATTTAGAAAATGCAGGACATTATAGCTGGGTATAATGAACCTGAAAGCATAATTATCGTGTCCAGGAAACCTACAAGGAAACTGGTGCATTGCCAGCATCAGAAATAGTAATTAGGAATCTGTAGATTCTCAAAATAACTCAAAATGGGTCCTTGCCAAAAAAAGTAGCATAAGGCTCTGCTTTTCCAAGGTGTATCGGTAGAAATACCAAGGAAGGGGGTGCAGTGGAAGAGTCAAAATAGAAGATAGTGGAAATAGAATGAATCACTGACACATCGATCTGTCTTATTGAAGATTCTGGTCTAGCATCCCACGGTGCCGATTCAGTACGTGGTCAGAGGGACCTATTTTTTACTGTCGCACACACAAACACACACACATATATATCTATATATATATATATATATATATATATATATATATATATATATATATATATATATATATATATATATATATATATATATGTATGTATATATATATATGTATGTATATAATTCTTGTCATATCCATCGTGACATTCTTTATATTCATGTAAACATTATATATATATATTGTTTATATATATATATATATATATATATATATATATATATATATATATATATATATATATGTGTGTGTGTGTGTGTGTGTGTGTGTGTGTGTGTACAAACAAGGAGACTCAGAACTTTTCTATACACGCACACAGCGAGGGCCACTGAACATGGGGCAACAAGATGCATACGGTATTACCCACGCACCACTGAATGAGTTTCTCCTGGGTACGAAACGACGTCAATATTGAGCTGATGATCTCGGGGAAGATTCCGAAAGAAAATCATTCGCACAGCGTCGGCGGAACATACCGAACCAGGAGACTGACTGATCTTCCGAAGCGAGTTTTCCTCACACGCGCAATCCAGTGACACTTGTTGATCAGAGCGGAACCGAATAAAAAAAAAAAAAAAAAAAAAAAAAAAAAGGCGTCCAGAACACGTCCGGTTGATGAAAGGGAGTTTGTTGACAAGGCGTCTGCTGACCTTGTTTTACCATCAGCCACAAATGAACTTCGGAGTTTATAACTTGAGTCCTCCATACGCCTTATTTAAGGTTCTTTGCAACGTCCCTTCGCCACCAAGCTGCAGCATCCTCTCTCATTTCTTTTACTGTACCTCCGTTCATATTCTCTTCCTTCCATCTGACTTTCCACCCTCTCCTAACAATTGTTTCCTAGTGCAACTGCTTTGAGGTTTTCCTCCTGTTACCCCTTTCAGACCTTACTGACTGTCAATTTCCCTTTCAGCGCTGAATGACCTCACAAGTCCCAGCGAATTGGCCTTTGGCCTAAATTCTGTATTCTGTTCTACTCTGTAACTTGCTTCGGAAAAGCTGCAGAGCTAAATAATAAATCAAATCCCGGAGGATGTCGTCCAATTGGAACTTAATCTGTTTTCCCCGTAACTTATCTCTTCTATCTGTATTTCCTATTACCTTCTGTTACTTCTTTCGAATGAACACCATAATATTCTTTGGAAGCTTGAATTTCAAGTCAGTGGCCCCTTTGGTGGGCTTGTTCCATATGAATGGGTTCATCTCCTGAATATAATAATAATAATAATAATAATAATAATAATAATAATAATAATAATAATAATAATATAATAATAATAATAATAATAATAATAATAATAATAATTTAATAATAATAATAATAATAATAATA
>NC_089756.1:34403761-34408761 GCF_040412425.1 Macrobrachium rosenbergii | reverse complement strand
GATTTTCGTAAGGAGTTCAATCCTGTTTTCAAAAATTCAATCCTATTTTAAAAGGGTGTTCAATAAATCCTATTTTCAACAGGAGTTCAAGCCTATTTTCAAAAGCAGTTCAATCCTATCATCAAAAGGTGTTCAATCCTACTTTCAAAAGGAGTTCAATCCTATTTTCATAAGGAGTTAATTCCTATCTTTATTAGGATTTCAATCCTATTGTCAAAAGGAGTTTAATTTCTATTTTCAAGAGGAGTTCAGTCCTATTTTCATAAAGAGTTAATTCCTATCTTCATTTGGAGTTCAATCCTATTGTCAAAAGGAGTTCAATCCTATTTTCAAGAGGAGTTCAATCCTATTTTCAAAAGGCGGTGAATCCTATTTTCAAACGGAGTTCAATCCTATTTTCATAAGGAGTTAATTCTTATCTTCATTAGGAGTTCAATCCTACTGTCAAAAGGAGTTCAATTTCTATTTTATAAAGGAGTTAAATTCTACTTTCTAAACGAGTTCAATTTTCGTAAACAGTTAAATCCTATTTTGAAGACGAGTTCAATCTTATTTTCAAAAGGCGTTCAATCCTACTTTCAAAAGGGGTTCAATCCTATTTTCAAATGTTTCTCCCGATTATTTACAACCTGAGTATTTGTTCCTCAGCAGAAAGTTACCGAGTACCCTAAACAGGGCTACCGAAATTCCCTATTCTCAGGAGCATCCTGCTGCCCTATCCTTAGCAGACTTTCACCGGGTCGTATCCTGTCACCTGAGGGAGAGCCATCCTAAGAGTCCTATTTACTTGGCGGCCTTTCTTTGTTTATTTGTTTGTTTGTTTGCGATGGTCATGTTAAGGTGATTATTTTTTACCGGTTTAATTTTTCACATTTTTTCTTTTGACTTTTCATTTTTATATGTTAAACAATGCATCAGTAAACATGGAACCAATGGCATACGTAATGAGCATAGATTTAATTTTGGCAATAAATCGCATTATAATGCACTTATAGATAGATATACAAATATCTATAAGTATGTATATATGTATATACATACTTATAGATATATGTATATATACATATATATTATATATGTATATATACATATATGACTGTGAAATATTTTCTGTTAAAACAGAATTCCATCAAATATAAGGAACCCATAAATTCGCCAAAATGTAGAAAAGAAAGGCTATATTTCAGAGACCAACTATCTCCTCATCAGGCGTTTTTATATATATATATATATATATATATATATATATATATATATATATATATATATATATATATATATATATATATATATATATATATATATATATATATATATATATATATATATATATATATATATATATATATATATATATATATATATATATATATATATAATATATATATATATATATGATAAATTTCATATTTGGTCACATGTATATATACAGAGCAACAAATTAGGCTATATTTATCCACGATATTTAACAGCTAAATCATATATATATTAAATCTGGACATGTACCATACAGAGCAACCAATTAGGCTAGTTTATCCATGAGGCTTTAAGAGAGGAACGAACCTCTTGCTGAGAGAGAGAGAGAGAGAGAGAGAGAAATTCCATAGTCGCACGTCGACAACTCCTACAACCATTGTCATTCAATCGCATCTTGCACGTATCATTGTGAAGATGGTGAGCCTAACACTGAGGATCGGGAACGAGAATTGAAGTCTCAGCTAGGACCTGCTTCCTACTTCCAGCTGACGTATCCTGTAGGTGAAACCCTGGCAGTTGTCACGCAAGGCAGTCATTAGTCAATCAATCAATAAAAGTTCGAAGACTGCTTGTGCATGTGTGTATATGTATGCATTTATATACGTATATATACAGTATACATATTTATTTATATGCATATTTGCATGTACATATATACATATATAATATATATATATATATATATATATATATATATATATATATATATATACATATAATATATATACATATATATACACTATATATTGAAATCAGAATGAAACTATCTTACAAATGTAAATCAACAGTATTCCATGTGTGAAAACGAGTAAAGCTATAACAATAATGGATATGATTCTTCATTTTCCTCTTCTTTCAGTGGTACAGGAGTCTGGATATCGCCAAGAAAGAAAACAAAAATGATCGTTCCACCCTTCCACTTTCTACGGAGCGGAAATAAAGTAAAACCTCCCCACCATCCACTTTCTAAACAAGGAATGTCGATAAAACACGTTTCAACCATACGTAAGAAAACGATGGGTTAAAAATGTTTTAAGAAGTATAAAGGATTAAAAGATTATTTCGACCTTCCCTATGATTTAAGGAACGTTTGGACTGACACCTTCTGAAAAAGACCTTCCGAAGAAGATCTTCCAAAGAAGACCTTCCAAAGAAGATCTTCCGAAGACGACCTTCCAAAGAAGATCTTCCGAAGATCTTCCAAAGAAGGCATTCCGAGAGGACCTTCCATAAGACTTTCCGAAGAAGATCTTCCGAAGAAGACCTTCCAAAGACCTTCCAAAGAAGACCTTCCAAAGAAGACCTCCGAAGAAGACCTTCAAACAAAGACCAACGAAAGAAGACCTTCCGAAGAAGACTTTCCGAAGAAAACCTTCCAAAGAAGATCTTCCGAAGAAGACCTTCAAAAGAAGACCAACCAAAGACCTTCCAAAGACCTTCCAAAGAGGACCTTCCCAATAAGACCTTCCAAAGAAGACCTTCCGAAGACGACCTTCCGAAGAAGACAGCAGTTGCTCCTCGCGACCGTGGAGGGTATGATACAAGCCAGACTTCGAAGAGAAAATACCATCTTGACGCATATACTTTCTTTAGCTCGGGGGCGCTCTCAACAAGCCATTTTTTTTTGTACAATCTTGTTGCCCTTTTGTTATTTTCATTGTTGTTGCTCATAACCGCCGGCTGTGAGTCCCTCGAAGCAGATCATATGGCCAACGAATTCACCCTCGATAGATCGGGAAGAAACGTTAAGAAGGAAGACGCCTAATTCGACTTCTATCTAAGCATTGCATATCATCGTTCTTGATTCGTATTATTGGGAAGATTTTTCACGGATGTGGGATGAGGTTTCGTTTCCCGTTTGATATCGGAAGAGCTTTTGTTACGTCGAACTTGATTCTTCCAACAGCTCTCACAATTATTGATGAGATCATTCAGGCACCGTACGTGACATCGACGGCTAATTTTGTAGATGATGTCTATAAAGGCAGACGAGACTTGTAACTGGTAATTTCTCAATTAGAAATTCTTGGTGGTTATAATGCTTTCTTTCTATTCAGAAGGGTCACGAGAGAGAGAGAGAGAGAGAGAGAGAGAGAGAGAGAGAGAGAGAGAGAGAGAGAGAGAGAATACGAGGCCTGTAAAACTGTTAATTTTTTCAGTCAAAATTTCTGAATAGTTATGACGCCCTCTTTCTGTTCCCAAAGGTCAAGAGAGAGAGAGAGAGAGAGAGAGAGAGAGAGAGAGAGAGAGAGAGAGAGAGAGAGCATACGAGACCTGTGACTAAATTTTCCAGTCAAAATTTCTTGATAGTTATAACGCCCTCTTTCTGTCTGTTCCAAAAGTCAAGTCAGAGAGAGAGAGAGAGAGAGAGAGAGAGAGAGAGAGAGAGAGAGAGAGAGAGAGAGAGAGCATAGAGACCTGTGACTTAATTTTCCAGTCAAAATTTCTTGATAGTTATAACTCCCTCTTTCTGTCTGTTCGCAAAGTCAAGAAGAGAGAGAGAGAGAGAGAGAGAGAGAGAGAGAGAGAGAGAGAGAGAGAGAGAAACTTACAAGTTTCTCTCTTATACACGAAGTCGCCTGGGGTAGTGGTTGCCTCAGGTCGGGAATTAACTGCCTGTCATAATTTTTCTATGTTAAAAAAAAATGTGCCGTTCAGAACCCATTCCCCATAAATAAGTAAAAGGGAACAAAAAAAAAAATCGTGTGGTTAAGCTTTCGACATCTACAGCTTTCATCTTTTTTTTTTATTGATTGCCTCTACTTTTAAAAGTCCGTCGCTAGCCAAGCTTGAAGGCTTATAGCCCCTTCATGCAAATTTTCAAGCGCTAGTACCTGTTTTTTTCTTTTTTAAAGAATAATTTTGCATAATTTTCTTTTCGGTTCAATAAGTAGTTTTTTTTTTCAACGTCCACCATAACAATTTTGAAAAAGAAAATCAATTTTGAAAAAAAAATTTTGGGATTTCTCCCTAATCCTCAGTTTTCCCCTCGTTCCTAGTAAGTAGCTTTCTTTGGAGTATGTTTTCACCCTTTTTTTTTCTCTTCGCCACTAATTTATTCCCTTGCCTCTTCCATCTTTTCATAATACAAAATGATAGGCCATCATCGAGTAGTTCGTTCTTGTATAAAATGAACTGACAGGCT
This sequence comes from Macrobrachium rosenbergii, assembly GCF_040412425.1. NCBI lineage: Eukaryota > Metazoa > Arthropoda > Malacostraca > Decapoda > Palaemonidae > Macrobrachium > Macrobrachium rosenbergii. The sequence goes on along the minus strand of NC_089756.1, from coordinate 34,404,359 downwards.
GATTTATTTTCAGTTTATAAACTGGAATACTATACCAGGTGGAAATATAACAACTTGTCACTACAGTTTTTTTTTGTAAAAAAAAAAACATACGCACACACTGAGCTTATGAAAAAACTAAAAAAAGTTACAAAAGAACAAAGTCATGCTAAACAAATGAAGAGCTGTCACTACATTTTTTTTTTTTTTTGGTAAAAAATCTTACACACATACAATGAGTTTATAAAAAAAATTTAAAAAACATAACAAAAGAACAAAGTCATGATAAAAACACGCTATACTCTTCAGAGAAAATACTAACGCACATAAACTACACATGATAACTGCCTGGTATATCTGCACTTTTTGCAGTTGCAAGGTCATTTCAAGTGCAAACATATTGTTACCTCAAGCAGAGTAGTGACTTTAGAGCCAATGTTTTCAAACGCTGGGTCGCGCCATTGCCACTTTTCAGTGGCTTCTGTACCACGTCATAGCAGCCTCTATTCTGTGGCCTATTCATCTGTACCGTGATTCCCTGCTGTAGCCTTTGTACCGTCCTCTGAACCATGGCATCTGTTGGGTAGTCTTTGTACCGCCCTCTGAATCAAGCCATCAG
>NC_089756.1:34306261-34398761 GCF_040412425.1 Macrobrachium rosenbergii | reverse complement strand
GCTGTTTGACTTGTGGAAAGGATGGTATTGGTACTGCTTGCTTTTAATGACAATGGTGCTCCTTAGAAAGTCTGACAGCTATCAATTGTATATATATATATATATATATATATATATATATATATATATATATATATATATATATATATATATATATATATATATATATATATATATATATATATATATATATATATATATATATATATATATATATATATATATATATATATATATATATATATATATATATATATATATATATATATATATATATATATATATATATATATATTTGACTCACATCAGGATCGAACTCCAGGTCTTTCAACTGAAAGACAAGACCGCTGCCAACCAACTGAAAGACCTGGGTTCGATCCTGATGTGAGTCAGGAATTTATTTCTGTTTCTTACGTGATTGTGAGTTGATTATTTCTATCATATATATACTGTATGTATATATATATGTGTGTGTGTGTGTGTCTGTGTGAAAGGCAAACTCATCCTATTTTCTTAATCCCTGTTAGGAAAATCTCTCTTTTTCTTTCTGTCGTATAGAAGAGTCATTTTCCCGAAAAAAAACTTTTGCATAATTAATACGATCCGTTATGGTGAGTTTATATCATTTTGTTATGACCATCAAAGAATCATATTCCCGAAGCAATGATCACGCAAACAACACCAGCGTTGATTCGCAAAGATCATTTTCTTGTCGGTAAAAATCATCAGAGATTTACGTGACGGGAATACATCCGCTTGCCACATATATCACATATCCGTCTTGATGAATCTACTAAGTGAAATTTTAATCGTTGTTTGTCAGACTCCAGTACAATTTCCCAAATCATGACATTCTGGGCCGGTTGTGTTATGCTTTTCGTGCAATTTTTCATGAATGTGTGCGTGTGTGTGTGTGAGAGCGCGCATGCGCGTGCTAACCTGTATTCCTTGCTATGTGGAACATTTTCTCAAGTCTTTCATGTTTCTTGATTCTTTTTGTGTTCCCTACAATGCGCGCAGAATTAAAAGAAGACAGCGCTGGCTCCAGGCAGGGAAGAGTCGGCGTTGATATCTCCACGCGCTCTCTCCCTCCCTCCCTCCCTCCCCCCCCTCTCTCTCTCTCTCTTTCTCTTTCCCGCGCTCGTGGCAACGCTTCGCCTGCAATAAAACCGGGCAACCGACCGCGTGCGTCTCAGTCTATCGCAAGGAACAGTCGCGTTCAGTCGTCGCAACGAAGCGTTTCTCTCTAAGGTTCTCCGTCTCTCTCTCTCCCCCCACCCCCGCCCCCAAAAACCCACACCGCAGCCATTACGAAAATCGCAACCATTACGTCCTACAAGAACTTCGACGCCAAGAAGATGGAGACGAACGCCTACAAGGAGTTCTCCTACAAGGTCAGGGGCTTCAGGACCCTGTCCATCATCATCGCTTGCGTGACTGTGGTCCTGTGCCTTCTGGTGGGCGTCGGCTGCTGGGTTCTAGTGGCGGGTGTCAGGGAGAACGAGAGCCTCCTGCACAACGCCGACGCCGTTCAGGAGAAACTCGAGGTGGAGGTCGTCGAGGGCAGCGTCGAGGAGCCGCTGCGACTCCAGGGGAAGGAGTCGCTGAACAAAGTCGGTCGAGTCGTTCAGCACATCGCCGAGATCGACTTCGACGACGGCGAGCCCAAGGCATTCGCTCGGCAGGCCTCCTCCGTCCGCCTGCCGGAGGCTGAGCCCACCATCGTGATCGAGGAGATCGAAGTCATCCCAGAGAAGAAGGAAGTCCAGTACAACGCCCGAGAAATGGAGGCCATCAGGGAGAGGATCGGCCAGCCCGTCGAAATCGACGGAGTTGTTGGAGTGCGACTTGAGCCCCCCTCAGTCGATGGAGTGGCGGCCGTCTCCCCCAACAACGGGCAGTACATGAAGAACGACCTGACGGTGGTCGAGGAACCAGCAGCCGTCTACTCCGCCACCTTCCAGGAGGAACACGTCCGCCCCGACGCCCAGCCCAGCCTCCACCAGTCGATCCTCGACACCCTGGTGAACTTCACCTCCGAACTCTCGGAGGACATCGCCACGCAGGGTCTCTTCGACACCCTGATCGACCGCACCTCCGAAAAGTACATGCGCGACACCTTCCAGTGGATCGGCGACTACACCTCCCAGCTGGTGAACGGCGAGCAGCTGGCGCCTCGCAACAAGAGATCTCTGTACGCACCCCTATCCGCCGTCGGCCGCGCCCTCGCCTACCTCAACTACGCCTCCTTCGGCAGGTTCATGATGAACGAGGTCAACGCCATCGCCGAGTACAACATGGAGGCCCGCAAGCTGTCCGGCAACCCCGCCGTCGAGTTCTTGGAGTCGTCCTTCTGGGCAGCGCCCTCGACGGCCTCCCCTAAGAAGGACACCGAGTCCTCCACTCCCCTGACGGCTGCCAACGACGACTGGGAACCTCAGGTGAACAAGGTGTCCCTGGCTTTCATCGGGGAGATTCTGACCACCCTCCTCAACATGATGCGCGAGTATCTCATGAAGGACCACGTCATGGAGTGCCTCTGGTTTATGTTCTGCGAGGACCTTAACCATCAGGCCCAGTACGCCGACGTCTACGGCCTCCTGGCACGTGTCAACAGGTACGTAACGCGTCCTCTTATACTTTCCAAGAACCCGGAAAGGAAATTTCGAAGATAGGGTACAAATAAGTAAAAAAAAATACCTTTCATTTTCGTAGGCATTACGTCACAAAAAGGAAATGACAAAGATAGAGTTCAATGTGGTAAATACTTTTTATACACTTTTGAAATCATGTATCGTTCGTTCTCGTAGGCATTACGTCACAAAAACAAATAACGCAGCTAAAGAGTACAATTTGGTAGATATCTTTCATACACTTTTGAAATCACGTATCGTTCATTTTCGTAGGCATTACGTCACAAAAAGCAAATGAAGATAAAGAGTACAATTTGGCAATTACTTTTCATATACTTTTGAAATAACGTCAAAATTAAATTCCAAAGGTAAATAGTAAAAACGTCAAAAACCTATCAAATTCTCAAATTCACTTAAAATATCATTACAGGAAATCAAGATGACGAGCAAAATTCAGTACAAGATTATCGAATAATTTTAAAATGTCGCCACAAAATGAAATTCCGAAAACTCACAAAGGAGGCAACATATTTTAAATGATGATATTTCCGTGTTTAAAATATTGTCACATAAAAAGTATTACTTACTGATGATTGTAGGATTTGCCGTGTGACTCACTGTAACTGTATATTCGAAAGTAGGATGAAGTGAGATGCATTCATAAACTGCACATGTATGATTAGAGCTTAAATATTCATATTAAAATTTATGTTACCTGAGTTATCAAGTTTGCCATCCAAGTCTGTTCATTTAAGGAGTCGCAGTAAAGGACGATTTAAGTAGCACTGTATTCCTCATAATGAAATCAGTTGCATAGCAGCAGAAATTATATATATACAGTATATATATATATATATATATATATATATATATATATATATATATATATATATATATATATATATATATATATATATATATATATATATATATATAACATACAGTATATATATATATAACATATGTATATATGTGTGTGTGTGTGTAGTATATATATATATATATATATATATATATATATATATATATATATATATATATATATAGAGAGAGAGAGAGAGAGAGAGAGAGAGAGAGAGAGAGAGAGAGAGAGAGAGAGAAAATGTCCTCTAGCTCTCAAAGAAGTTATGCTATACTAAAAGCTAATAACTCATGAGACAGTCATGCCATGTCTCAAAATGATGAGAAATAATATTTTTCAAATTTTCAGAGCATAGAAGGTTGATCACATTCATCAGTTATATGTATCTACAAAAATTACGCAATAACCCCCACTGAAAGCCTTGAAATCCAGAAAAGAAATAAATGAAAATATTCCACCTCTAGGCGGGGCTCGAACCCACGGTAGTTAAGATGCTGTGGCCGGTGATTAGCTAATTACACGGAGTGTCATTATCGCAAATGACCTTACTTGAACCCACGGTACTTTTCTTCTTCCTCTTCATGTTCTCCCATCCGTCATTCCGACAGGAACACCCCCCCCTTCCCTCAGCCATTCCCATCTAGACCCATCCCAGCTCTCGCTTTCTCCCCATTACCATGGGTTCGGTGACCAATATTTTCTCTTGTTGGAAAGCCCTTGTGGGACGGGGGAGGGGAGGGGAGGGGCGGTTGACGTTTGGGTAGGTGGCCAGGGTCCCCGGGGTGGTGGTAGGGAGATTTACTGGGGTGTCCCAAGGGGGTGTCCTATCTCCTTTAACGTAAATATAATCTCTCTCACCCATTGACCCAGAAAGCGCTCTCCATAACAGTGGGAGGTTATTATTAATCATCATATTACTGTACTGCTGGGAAGACACTGCGAGATGGAATCATCAGTGAGATTTCTCTTGGACTCTGTACAGTGCTGTTTGGTCTCTCTTGCAATGCTATTGCTGCTCTAGTGCTACTAAGTGCTACGACTTTAGCAGCAGTAGTTTTTAGCTAACTTTGATTGTTTCATGGGGTTTTAATCTCGGGTCTTTCACTTTGAAACCTACACATCTGTCTTATAGGAATGCTATATATTTTCTACAATCATTTCAGTTACTACTACATTATTTGAAACGACAATTACTACTACATTGCTCTAAACAATCATTGCAATTACTACAACAATATTCGAAAAAATCATTATAATTCCTATATTATTCGAAACAATCATTACAATTCCTATATTATTCGAAACAATCATTACAATTCCTATATTATTCGAAACAATCATTACAATTCCTGTATTATTCGAAACAATCATTACAATTCTGACTACAATACTCGAAACAATCATAATTCTTACTACAATATTCGAAACGATTCAGCCTCAACCCACCAACGGTTTTAGTTTTTATTCAGATTTCTCATTTATCTTCTTATAAAAATGTCAATATATTTTTCATTTGTACATCACTTCATTTCATTTAAGTAAACTGCGCGATTTCATGTGGATGCCAAATCAACCGACTTATTTTGCGGCCGTCAAAAATTCCATAGAATTCTTAATCTATCCTGTCTCCTAAAATGAGAAAGCAATGGGTGTAAACTAGGAATTATATACTGCTAAATTATATAAACAGATAAGTAGGTAAATAGATAAATAAACAAACGACAGACGATAGCAGAGGAATAACGGACTTCCTGTTTCGCTCGGGCGGCCAACACCCGCCTCCTTTACCTATCTGACACACTGCCCTTTGTTTTAGACATGTATAGATCTGCCTGTCAGCCGAAAATAATGTCATCCTCTCCCGGAGTGGAGGTCTTCGCCTGACCCAACCCGAGTCTTTGCCCAAGATGGGTATGTGAAAGCGTCATTGATTACGCTCGGAGAAACGCGTCGGGTAATTTTGCCAAGAGACAGATGGAAGGATAGAAAAGTATTATATTGTGGAACTTTCGTGGTTTTGATTGTTTTTTTTTTTTAGCACTTTCATGGTCTTGATTTTTGTTAGCACTTTCATGGTCTTGATTTTTTTAGCACTTTCATGGGCTTGATTGTTTTTTTGGCACTTTCATTGTCTTTTTTTTAGCACTTTCATTGTATTGATTGTTTTTAGCACTTTCATGGTCTTTTTTAGCACTTTCATGGTCTTGATTGTTTTTTGGCACTTTCATGGTCTTTTTTTAGCACTTTCATTGTATTGATTGTTTTTAGCACTTTCATGGTCTTTTTAGCACTTTCATGGTCTTGATTTTTGTTAGCACTTTCATGGTCTTGATTTTTTTTAGCACTTTCATGGTCGTGATTGTTTTTTTAGCACTTTCATGGTCGTGATCGTTTTTTAGCACTTTCATGGTCTTGATTGTCTTTTTAGCACTTTCAATGTCTTGATTGTTTTTTTAGCACTTTCATGGTCTTGTTTGTTTTTTTAGCACTTTCATGGTCTTGATTTTTTCTAGCAATTTCATGGTCTTGATTGCTTTTTTTTAACACTTTCATTGTCTTGAATGTTCTTTTTAGCAATTTCATGGTCTTGATTTTTTTAGAACTTTCATGGTCTTGATTGTTTTTTTGTAGCACTTTCATGGTCTTGATTGTTTTTTTAGACAATTTCATGGTCTTCATTTTTTCTTCAGCACTTTCACGGTTTTGATTGTTTTATTTTTTTTAGCAGCAATGCTGTGCATCCCGGGATGTGAGAATTTAAGACCGTGGAAATTCCATATGAAAAGACTCAAATCTAAATGTTTCCATCTAAAATAACGGAATAAGAAACGTATTATTAATACAATAATGACGGAACCTCGTTCAAGGAAATAACGCCGTACTGGTTTTTTTTTAATCTCTAATAATTACATAAGAAAAGTTGACGCGAGTATATCACAGACAAACCCAGTCCTAATCCTTCATAGATAAGTACGCATTTGCTCGCGCGTGCGCAATGCATTCGAAGCGGGTTCTGATTTCGGTAATCCTTGGCAGAGTCCTTACAAATCCTTTGCGTGCAGACATACATACGCAAGAAGGCACACGCGCAAGCACGCACTAGTCATTCATCTTGCTGCGTTGCGTCTCTTCGTATGCCTTAGTTTCTCCAAGCTGACCCCCGCCATCCCCAAGCCTCCTAACCCCCCCCCCCCCAGCAAAGCCAGCGACGGCAGGGCTTCCCTCCCTGGCACGGAACCTCAATTGAGTGATGCTTTCACGTCGAAGAGAAACTCTCTCTCTCTCTCTCTCCCCTGCTACAGTGCCTCAGAAATGGTTTCTCTTAGTAACTTATAGTTTTCCTCGTTGTATGCCTGGGCAATATTTTTAAAAATATGGCTCCAAAAGTTTCTCTCTCTCTCTCTCTCTCCTCCAGCAACAGTGCCTCAGAAATGGTCTCTCTTAGCAATTTATATTTTTCCTTATCGTATTGCTAGCCAACATTTTATGTTCTTTTTACTATGAACTACGGATACAAGTAAAAATTGCGGGTGCAATAGTTTCTTTCTCTCTCTCTCTCTCTCTCTCTCTCTCTCTCTCTCTCTCTCTCTCTCTCTCTCTCCGCCTGTCTTCGAGAAGTGACTTGTTTACGATGCTAACCTTTGTCTCCCGTAAGAGCAATCGCTTGCTCCAGCGAACACACAAACACCTAATCATTGCACGAAAGATTTCACCTCCCCACCCCCCCCACCCAAAAAAAAACCTTAAATTGTGAGGAGAAAGTCGGGAATGACTCGTACTGAATCCCATAGCGAAGCCTCCTCGAGAGAAAGTAGCATTTTACCCATTCGAATAACGCCTCTTGACGTCAGACAGATCACCTGCCGGCCGTAAATTCGCGGCGGGATGACTCGCGAGTTAATGGTGGGCCGGTAAGAAGAAGAAGAGGTGGAGAAGAGACGTCCGGAGTCCTCTGCCGTGAAACCCGGGAAAACGCGAGACTTGGCGAGGCTTAAACTCGCCGCGAGACCTTCGGTGTAAAGCATATACCACAATGCAACACCAGACGAGCCGTTTTGGCGACCGCAGTCGTGGAAGTCAAGCAACCGCGGTGTTTTTCGAGCAAATAACACATTTCCCAAAGGGTTTCCAAAGACGTAGACGCTCCCGAAACTTTGCTTTACTTCCGCTCTATTGGGGAACACCGTAAACTACTCAAAACGGTGCCATCTATAGCTGTGTCTACGTGCAAACGCACCCGAGTCTCTGCAGTTCCACGGATGACTGCTGGTTGCTATGGCAACCGATTCGTAAGCTTTTATGGATTATGGAAGAAAGTCTTGCTGGAATGATGAGCGTTCCTTGCTTTTTATCAGAAAGCCTGAAAGGTTGTTGGCTCCCTTTGAGTTTATTTCTGAGAGAGAGAGAGAGAGAGAGAGAGAGAGAGAGAGAGAGAGAGAGAGAGAGCTGCTTTTAGGGTCTTTTTATTTTGGCGGAACGTAATTCATCAAAATGGATTACCAGTTGATTTTAATTTATTTATTTTTATTTTTTCATTTATTTATTAAATTTTTTAGTTATTATGTCTCTTATTTTTTCTATTGATTTATTGACTTGCTGTAAACATTGATAAACCAGACTATTTTGAATATAACTGCGCTGTTTCCGGTTCTTTACGACAGAAATTCGAGAAGATAAAGTTGTACCAATTAATTATTTCACCGTCTTTTGATTCCGTTCTATTGAAGTTTCAGTGTCGTCTTTGGAGAAGCTGGAATTTCAGTATAAAAACCCAGACTCCATTAAAAACGCGTCTTGGTATCAGTAATAGAGCCCATAATAAGCCCACAGTTGTTTGTGTCGGAAATAGTTTTTTATTTATTGATATTTGAGGCTTAAATCTTTGCTTCCTAGTATCAGCAATAATAAGACCCACTTATTTGTGCTGGAAATATTTTTTTTCAATTTATTGATTTTTGATGCTTAAATCTGTGAAACTTCATTATGGTATGGCATATATTGAGAAATTTTATTAAACTGAATTCTTTATTCCAGCTATAAGCCAAATACATTAGATTCAATTTTTACATATACATATCTTTACAAAAGACTTTACGGAGAATATTGCATAAATATTCAAACCTTTATAAAGTATAACTTCACATGTATTAAAAACCTTATTTTTTAAGCCTTAGTAAATTACATAATGTAAAACGATTATTATAAACTATACTTCTAATTGTCCACTTTTATGACTCACTAAAAAATGAGATCACTCCATTTTAAAAATGTTGTTGACAGGGTGCATTTCATCAATGATGTCTAAACCAATTTCGTACCTGGATCCTATAATGATTAGTGATTATCATCGTACTTCTATTAGTTGGAAGCATAAATAGTCTTTGTCTTATCATGACACCTGATCGCAGGTTACATTACTTACTAATGCATTTCTGTTGCGCAACATGAGCGTAGCAACCATAATCTCACGCAAATATTCCCTCGCGCGATTTGATATACGAAAACGAATTTAGCTTTTCCTTTTAAGGTGTTTATACAGCAAGAATTAAATAAAAATAAAAAGCCATAAATTATAAAATATATTAGACTAAAGCCCTATTCCTCCTCCTTCTTCCGCCATGACTGAATCTGACGCTGCCGAAGAAGACCATTTGTCATCTTAGAAAGACGAAGATTTATCAACATCTTGCCAAAACACAGTCCTGTTTACCCTCCCCCAAAACTCTCTCAGGTCCACAGCACTTCCCTGAACTCCACCCTCATCCCCCGAAGTCCGTCCCTTCGTCAGCAGGGTATTTAGGGAGGTTTTCCGAAGGCATTCAGGGCGGTTTTCCGATATCCCCTTTTACTATCCCAAAATGCATCATATTCCGGCGGTCCTTTTGTTCTTAGGCTAATATTAATTACAAGATAGGTTTTTTTTATCATATATAATGAAGCTTACGCCTTGCGATTCTATTCTTTTCAAGTTCAATATTTGAAGAGTAAGTTTTGAGTTTCCTCTCTGTAAATTTCATTGTCAGTTTCCAAAACTTTTTTTTTATTAGCAGCCTTGTTTTCCTCACCTACGTACGGAAAGTATAGTTTATATATATATATATATATATATATATATATATATATATATATATATATATATATATATATATATATATAAAGGAACGCCACGAAGGAAAGTGAAGCAACGGTGGTGCTAGGCCTTTCGACTTACTATCCTTTATTTAGCTAAGTAAGGACAATAAGTCGAAAGGCCCAGCACCACTCCGTTGTTTCACCCTGCGTGGCATTACATTTATATATATATATATATATATATATATATATATTATTTGTTTATTTACACATAAGGGCCAGAGCTGAGGCTCGAAGTATACATCACGAAGGAAGCAGTAGGGAAAGGCATCCTCATCATCTACAGTTTATTTCCAATGCCGACGTTTCGCGACGAATTCCAAGTCGCATTTTCAAGGCTATAAAAAATAATTTGCGAACATCAATAACAAATTTATTTATTTATATTTATATATGTGTGTGTGCGTGTACGTTTTCAACTCAAATGCCTCCATTTACCGATTCGATATGCATGAGTAACTTTAGAAAGAGTATGCCAAGCGTTTTACATGCAACGCGAAGACTCACAATCTTCAGCATCTCTTGGGTCCGGTATCGCTGCAGCTTTCCCTTCGAGACCGGGCACATACCACCATGACCGACCTCAACTTAAAAAGAAATATTAATGTATATATTTGATATCAAACCTAAGAACAACCTGATTCTCACTACAGTCGTCCTCTGTCACCCAAAGGGCTTCTAGAAACTCGATAACTAGTTCCAGGTATCTTTTTTTTTTCTTACGTTGTCTTTCAAGTCAAGCTTGTTATCAGATATGATAACAAGCCATTTAGATTTACAATGACCAAATCAAATAACTGATCTTAGAATGAAAGATACATTTTAATTCGTGGCAGTGAAAACTTAGGTTTCTGATCATCCTGAACTCTGTCATCAAGGGACGCGCAGATATCTTATAAACTTTCAGATGATTTCCTTCTTGAACTCCACGAAGAATCCTCCTCCCTGAATTCTTAGAAAATATCTCGTCCTTGGGGTTTCTTGCAAATAAAATCATATAGAAGCGATACGTGTGATTCGGGATCAAAGCCCAGAATCACTTTTAAAAAATCACTGTACTCAGCGTGACGAGTGAGGCTCAGTGCGGGACGGGTAAAAAGTTCCATATAACCGGGTCACTATCAATGTTTCCGTGATTTGAACGGCGTCACTAAACAGCGAGAATGTTACGAATGTCAACCTCCCCCTTCGTGGTGGCACGAAATGCATCCCCTACTTTCTCTCCATTGCAGAGAACTTTTGCGTTTTTTAACTCTATTTTTTATCGGTTTCTCTCGGAGAGAGAGAGAGATTTCATTGCACGCTTTCTCCACAGCGCGGAGAAACCTTCGTTATTTTGACGCGTGGAAAACGGAATCTATAACTCCAGCACGCTTTAGTGCAGAGTCAATATAATATTGACACTGCGTTAGTGGACCAGAGACGAGGAAATGCGGAAATCTATATCATACTTCCGTACATTATTTACACCATCGAAAATATATAGATTTTACCTTTTAAAAGTCAAACTTCAGATCTGATCCCTTTTTCGAAATTTGATACCGGCACAAACACTCACACAGAATTTTCCCTCGACCCAAAATGTATTTTTGACTCGACGATGATATTCAGCTGTTAGATTTCACTGTCCTTATATAAATACCTCGATGCAAGTCACAAATCCATTAATGGCATCTGCTTATAGCTGTTGCTGAATTGCTCTAGTTAATAATTAAGAATTAAACGCTTCATGGTGTTTGAAACATATCGCCGTCGGCAGTGTTAATATTTAAAAAATGTTTTTGAAAAATGCATTTAGGAGACAGATTAGCTGATCAGTGGAAGCTTTAGATAAAAGGTTATAATTTTCTACATTAACTGATAAACTTATAAAGCACTGTTTGAGAGTGCTTTTGTATTTCAATAGCGCAGACACATCCAACCTAGACATTATTTCAGCAGGAAGTGGTTCCTTGCATAATTTGTTAAGATATTGCCGGGATACTGTGAGCTCGTTTTCATAATAAGGACACTAGCTGACCCCGGGGTGGGGCACCTGGCCCCCCCATGAAAAATAATGACAAAATAATGATATTGAAGATTTAGATAATACCGTAATTGAGAAATATAAAAATGGGGAAAAAATAAAGAATCTATTATTTATATATATATATATATATATATATATATACATTATATGTATGTATAATAAGAAAATTGGTGGCCGTCCCCATGAAATTTTTCTGGATCCGGTAATGAATACGGCATCTTATTGTGTATAAATATGCGTGGTTAACATCATAATAATGGCTACCACGCATGAGACTATACACGGGAAGATGAGACCCAACAAAAAATGAACGAGTTTTCTCCTCGTTCTCGTCTCCCCTTCATCTCTCAACGCCCTTTTGGTTGTCCCAAAAACATTTAACAATCACGGACCAAAGACAGTTCGTGTTTTTGTCGCGAGCCATAGCGCTTCTTCGCATCGTTTTTATTTATTTATTATTATCTTTTTTTTTTTTGTGGGAGAAACTCTTTCGTGAGCACTCGACTGTCTCTTACCGTTACTACTTCAGCTGGCCTTGTGCCAGCACGGGTTCTAGTTTTTTGAAGCAGTCATCAGATCTGATTAGACCGTAAAATATAGATTTTATCGTATAAGCTTGCATGCATTGACACATATTTGTGTTTATTTATATGCATGCAAATATACAGATTATGGGACTCGGCTTCGTTTCCCGCTACCGGACATCGTAACTGCTTCAAATTTCTTGTATTTGGAACTAAAGACTTTGTAGTGACAAGCGTATACAATCACAATTTCTGGTTAAAAGTGACCAGTATATTCTACGATTATATATATATATATATATATATATATATATATATATATATATATATATATACTGTATTGTGTACATATATACATATACATACCAAGATAACTGAAACCTCTTTGGTATATCTTAGGGTTAATCCACACTACAACAAAACATGTTCACTCATCACAAACAGGCTGAATACAAGTCAAAGGCTTGATGGCAATTCTAAACACCGCCTCTTTACGGTTATCCAGTATTTGCAACAGATCCATCACCCACCTATAGTAGTTGCCTATTTTCAATCTGTTTGTGACATGTGTACGACACGCTGTCGACGTGTGTGTATGACATGTTTTTACTCCAGCGTGGACCCGCTCTAACGGAAGCCGTATGGCCCTTAGACTTATTTTTACCCAAGAGAACAAATTAGTCTAATCCCCCAACCGACGGAGATGAGAACTTAGCTACTGTCATTGCTTCGGCATCTGGAGATGAAGAAATAATCACCTCACTCACGATTTTTTTTCCCCGAGTCCGTATGCAAAGTAACAGTATTAAAAAGTAATTTAATGCCATCTGGTCTACTGAACAATGTACAGTTAGTACAAAAATTGTTCCTTAAAAAGCGAGGCTTGACGTCTAACCGCTTCTGAAATTCCGTCAGAAAAGTACGGTGATGTTCGCTCGCTTTCGATCAAAAAAGAGATTACTGGCAACTATGGACTTCTTCTTCTTCTTGCTGTGAGTTGTCCTTTTAATTCTGTCCTGAAACGAATCGCGCGTCTGGCAGACGATGCTCTAAAACGGAACACAATGAAACAAAATGGAAAATTTTCCCGTTGCTTAACGACTTTACATTTTGAACTAGAAAGGTGGAGTGTGATCCCATTTAAATGCAAAGCAGTCGCTTTTTGGACCCAAACCTTTTTATGTTTTTGAGAGAAAAGTTAAATATATATTATATATTCCTAGGCTCGAGGATACATAATCTTTTTAACTTTTGGTTTTCCTCAGCATAGGTTTCTTCTTAGAGTACAAATGAAACAAAAGTAATAAAGTACAGTGTAAGTGAAAAAGTTTAAGCAAAAAAGTCTGAATACCTCAAGCAAGCACGAGGAATAGACTAACTCTTTCAGGTCCCAACTGTTGCCATCACCTGAGTTCCTTTTGCAGCTGTGACATCGGTCTAGACTTGCTTTGCCTTTTCATAGACTATGGAAAATAAATATGGAAGCACAAGGGAGCGTTGGAAAATTCTTAAATGTTGTAATACTGGGGGAAACAGGAAATCCGACAATCATGCATTTTTGTGCGGTATCATCCACAAAACCTGCATTCTTTTCCAACCTCTGAACTCATAATTCTCACCCACGTAAGTCTAGGTCTATCAACTTCTGGTGCCTAGCTGAAGCATCATGTACTGCTTTACAAAAGGTTGAGGGAAGGACATGTCTAAGCCATCTCTCTCTCTCTCTCTCTATTCATGAGAATGCTTTTGTAAAATAATAAAAATAACCGAGCTTGACCCAGCGTAGTGTGCACCGGTCCGTGTACGACCGTAATGCACCGCACCCAAACGTAAACCTGCTCATCGTAGCTCTCCTCTTACAAAAAAAAAAAAATAATAAACGAAGCGTTAACGGTCCTTTCTGCGTGTGTGTCATTCGAGCTGCATTATTACATGAATGATGAAAACATGTAGATTACGACTGATGCACCTTCTGAAAACCCGCATATACAGTACATTCACAGTCGGCTGAGTGACTTGTGTAAATCCAAAAGGCTATAGCGAGCGAGTCGCTTCTCCTAACTGTCAATTCAGAGTGGATGAGTTGGTAATGCTGAATGGATCAGTATCATTGGTTCGTTTGGGAAATGAACTCACTCGCGCATGCGTCGTGCAAGTCAATCCAAAAGGCGATTAGGCTGATGTAAGCAGCTCCTCGCAATTTCGGAAAAGGAATTCAGGCGGCATTAGCGATATGAATTTCAAATTGTCTCATTAATGTTTCTTTTACGCAATAAATAATTCACCTGGAGACTCGTTACGACGCGGCATTATAACTGTCGGCCCAAATCATTTCAGCTTTCTTTGCTTTGTGTGTTCTTTGTGAGTGGTGAAAGCACTCGGCGTTCTCCTCTAGACAAAGGAAATGGTAGAATTATTGTAAAACGTAGCTCTCTGTGTAAGACAAAACGGGGTATATTTTGTATTTACATTTTTCTCAGAAAAAAAATCTTTCTAGTTTTCTGAAAAGAAAACTATTGTGCCGGCTTTGACTGTCTGTCCGCACTTTTCTGCCCGCCCTCGGATCTTAAAAACTACTGAGGCTAGAGGGCTGCAAAATGGTATGTTGATCATTCACCCTCCACTCATCAAACATACCAAATTGCAGCCCTCTAGCCTCAATAGTTTTTATTTCATTTAAGGTTAAGGTTAGCCATAATCGTGCTTCTGGCAACGATATAGGCCAGGCCACCACCCGGCCTAGGTTAAAGTTTCATGGGCCGCGGCTCCTACAGCATTATACCAAGACCACTTAAAGATAGATCTGTTTTTGGTGGCCTTCATTATACGCTGTACAGAAAACTCGATTGCGCCGAAGAAACTTTGGCGCATATTATACTTGTTTATTTTGTTTACATTTCTCAAGCAACTTCCCTCCACAGCCCTTCGTATAAGACTATTGCTCTTGAAATGAAGCCTTTGTATTTTGTAATGGGCTTCAATAAATGAAAACAATTCGGTTGATGCAAAGACTGCTTTTCATTGTTATAAGGTTATTGTGCATCGTAAAACCTAACTCAGCCTTACACAGTCATCTTGAGTCTAGATTCTAGACGTAGCTTCTTCCCCGGGTCCCTAAATACAGTTACAAAATTGCTGCTGTCCTTCGTTGTACACTTAACAGTTATATTTTAAATAAAAAAAAATTACGTGTTAAAGAACAGAACAGAATTTAGGCCAAAGGCCCAGCGCTTGGACCTATGAGGTCATTCAGCGCTGAAACGGAAATTGCAAGGTTTGAAAGGTGTAACAGGAGGAAAACCTCAAAGCAGTTGCACTAAAATCAATTGTTAAAGAGGGTGGAAAGTGAGATGGAAGAAAGAGAATAGGAAAGGAGGTACAGGAAAAGGAATGAAAGGGGTTGCAGCTAGGGGCCGAAGGAACGCTGTAAAGAACCTTAAGTAACGCCTACAGTGCCCAGCGTGAGGTGCACTGGCGGCACTAACCCCCCCACCCCTTACTGGATTTACGTGTTAAAAGTATCAAAGGAAGCCTAAGAATTCGTGGAAGCGAGATCACGAAGAACCAGTTTTTAAGATCTTCCTTTGCGTGACGGAAGCTGGCTTAGAAGAGCAACAATAACAGCCATCTGATGATCCTTCTGAAGCGACCGCGTTGCGCGCTCACCATGAGCAGTTGTGCTCGACGAAGTCATTCATTCATTCTCTCTCTCTCTCTCTCTCTTTTGAGTTTTTAGAGCCACAAGTGCAATAACCCCCGAAAGTTTGGCCGTCAACCGGAAATAACAACCCACTCCAGCTAACAGCCCCTCCATCAAATCGTAAAAGGTCCAGTTTCGCCTAAATCAGGGAGATTTTCTGGAGGCCGCGTGCTCGCCGCGAAAGCAGCTTATTTTTCCTTTCTTTATACGACAGTCGTAAAATCGGTCGTTGGTTGCGTTCTTCTGTGATGTCAACTTTTGCCGGAAAGGAGAGGGCTTTGTGGTTTGTGGTTTCCTCGATATTCCACAGAATGACAATAATCAAATTAATAATGAAGAATACTATACTGCCTTAAAATGGGAAAATGCAGTACCTGCCAAAATGCAAACTGATAAAAATGGCAGATACTCCTTGGCTATGCTACCTTAAAATGGGAAAATGCAGTACCTGCAAAAATACAGAACTGAGAAAAATGGCAGATACTCCCTTGCCTATACTGCCCTAAAATGGGAGACTGCAGTATCTGCAAAAATACAGAACTGAGAAAAATGGTAGATACTGCAGTTTTTCCTTGCCTTACTACTGATTTTGCAGATCCTGCAAGTAGGACTCCCTAAATAAAGCATTGAAGAATCATTCTGAAACTGCAGTAACTTGTGTATTAGTGTATCACGAGCCCAATAGGTGGCATATCTCAGTTTCGAAAATTCTGCAGATACTGCACTTTCCCATTTTAGGGCAGTATAGATAAATAGGATGGAGCTACTGCTCATGATGAAGTTCATTCCATAAAATCTATCACAAGAAAATCAGAATGAAATTGTCAGTTTTACGTGTTAAGCGTTACCGATTTCCTAGGAATTTGTCAACAGTATTTTTTCACTTTCTATATCATTCTATCTTCCAAATCCATCTTGGGTTTCATATTTGTATGAATTACAATTGCAGCCATGAAGCTATTTGCCTAGAGCAATTTTAATTCGGATATAGGCCTAATTCCACGCCATGTATCGTAAAAACAAACAGAACAGGTATCATTTCTTTATTTTATGTAACCATTTTTCTTATTCATGATCAACATTTCCCTATTTTAGCTCGTAGTAACAGTCCTCTGGGTTTTAATCCAAACTCGATATTTTTCCATGTTTTCCCATGATCATTATTCATTTATGATTACAATACACAATCAATGATCCATTGATTTTAATTTCATTATTAAATATTCTATCATTTTTATCTTCGATCAATATATCACTCGCTTGGTCAAGTTTTATACTTTTCCTCGATCGTCCCACGTCAATATTTCAACCGCTCTCATCCGGTTCCATATTTCATCGCCTTCATTTTCTTCCCCCCGCCCTTGTCAAATTTGTCATCGACGGCAAAGAAGTGGGGCCGGAAAGATGAACGGTCCAAATTTACAGTAAACATGGCACAAACAACCTGTTGCCGAGGGAATTAAGCATCCCCATTTAAAAAAATTTTTTTTTTTTTTTATCGACGATTCAGAATTCAAACGAGTTTATATAATTCTATAATAGTTTATAAGTCATAGTGTAGTGGACAGTGTCGTGGCGTGCCACTCAGATGTCGCGGGTTCTCGTCTCCCCCAGGGCGATGAAAAATCACTACTGGCTCTGTATCATGATCAGTTACTGGTGCCGTGTGGGGTCTGCGGTGAGAAGGTGAAACCAACATTCTTTGGAAGCTTGAATTTCAGGTCAATGGCCCCTCTGGTGGGCTTGTTCCATGTGAATAGGCTTCACCTACTGAAATAATAATAATAATAATAATAATAATAATAATAATAATAATAATAATAATAATAATAATAATAATAATAATAATACTATTGATTACAATCTCCATCTCGTCGGCAAAAATGGCACAAAACGATTCCTTAATCAAGCTGTTAAACTTCACTGTAACTCTCTTCATCTAAGCTGTAATAGATGATCCTGGTAGTTAGTCGATAGGGGTGGATCGCAACAAGGTTACTGAAGGGCGTGAGGCTAGCACCTTCATCCCAAAAGGAATGTTGAAAACGGGAATGGCAATGCCCTCTGGACAGCAGTAATGTGTTCATTATAACTCTGGTTAATCAATATGATAAGTCTGACCAGTACTAAGATGGATGACGACCAGAAAATAAACCCCATGAGCATCCAACGGGCAGGTTGTGGGGCTAGCAACCTCACCCCATACAAATTTGCTAAAAATTGAAAGCTAATCAATAACTATTAGCATTTTTACCATAAAAATGCTACTGGGGAAAAAAGCACAGAAATTAGAATAATCCCCCAGTACTGAGCATGCGCAATACACTTACAGTGAATTACCGGCGCTTTTTTTTTTTTTTTTTAGCCCTTTAAACCACGGCGTCTGGTGCTTAATTGCCCGTTGCAGATTTATGGGGCAATTTGTTATGAATGATTTTATTATAGTACTCATTTTTTTAAGGGAGTCCTTCTTTATTTCAAGTGTTGATATTAATGGACTTCATAAATTGTCGGAAATAAAAGGAAATAGGAATTTATTTGTGAGGGAGGCCATTACGCCCAACAATTCTTATGGTCCTACGGGAAAAGGGGGGAGGAATTCCCACTTGCAGAAGGACGGACGGACGAAAGAACGCACGGACGGACGCTCAGAATACGATAAAGCGTGACGTAAATTAGAAGTGAGCGAATTGTTTAACGTGCTCCATTTATCCAGTTTGTCTTTTTATTGCGAATTAATTCCTTACCTAAATCAATGAACAACAAGAAATTGCAGATTTAAAAGAGTAAAGAAAGTATGCAGTGACCATTTTTTTTTATTCAGAACGGAAATAAAAAAATTGAATAATGAACAACCAAAGCAAAGAAAGTTTCTGTGACTTCTTTTCTCTTACATGGGAAGAAGAAGAAGAAGAAGAAGAAGAAGAAGAAGAAGAAGAAGAAGAAGAAGAAGAAGAAGGTGTAGGTGTAGACAATGAAAATAAGAAGAAAAAGCGACTTAAGAACACGAAACGAGGTCATTATTTTCATACGTATGATAATTAAGTCACATGGAAGGATTATCACAATACCTCAGAACAAACCACACTAGGAAACGCGCAAAATTACATCTACATATTTTTCTTTTGCATCCTTTGAATTTAATAGTTTATGTATTGTAAAGACAAGAAGTATATATATATATATATATATATATATATATATATATATATATATATATATATATATATATTACTATATGTATACATATATATACATATGTTTTTATGGGGGCGTACATAATCCTACACCTAATATAATAATGATAATAATAATAAAAATAATAAGAATAATAATAAAAATCTATTTAATCTCATAAATGTCCCATTTGATTAAAGAACGTTCTCATTGCAAAACCGAACTTACCTCATTCGACCCTCTTAATTACCCAAGTCAAGACTAAGTTAATTTTCTGAGAGTCCCAATAAACTCATTCTAATCCTATAATGACAACGTTGGTGGGGTATCAGCAAAGCGGCGTTGACAAGGCTCTTATCTAGCATCTAAAATAACTCACTGATGCCCAAATGTGATTAACCCATTAATTCGTTGTGCCCCCCGTTTGTTCCTATGATTTCTGAGCATGCGCTGTTTTGCATTCGGCGCGGCCGGGCAGCAAATTCTTGAGATGTATGGGTTAGATCAAGGAAGCTAGTTATCTTCCAGTACTCTGAGTGTGGGGAACCATAATGAGACTATTTTCAAGAAAGTTCTATGGTTAGTTTTTAAGATATGGCGTCCCGCTTTTTTCAGGGAAAGGTCTCTTTAGGCCGCAAGTGTGTTAAAAGCAATGACTGTTCTGTACAATAATGATTACCTGGCAAAGGCAGTGTTTAAAAAGGTCAAAATTTTTACAGGTGTTTCCACTTTCTTTTTTAAATAACTGTGCAAATAAATAACTCGAAATTACTCGCCTAATTCAGCTGAATGCGGTCCAGGGAATTATTATATATGGAAATGAGTATATAACAATGCCATCATTCGAAAACATTCAAAACATTAAGTTTCTATTTTTTCTATCCTTCAGCTGATTGTTCACCTAAATAGCTCGAGATTGCCTATACAATATAGTTGCAATTGACCTAGGAAATTTCTCTAGCTGTGAAAATTGTCAAATATCATTACTTACAATGATGGAGAAGTTTTACTTGTAGTTATTTCTATTATCTTTTTTTTTTTTTTTTTGCTGAATGACACCCTCGGGAACCGTAATTCGTTTTAAAGTATAACTGGCATAATTACACTGAACTATATCTTCATCGTGACATACATGCAATGTAATCAGTGCAAAAGAAGAAATTCTTCCATGATACTTTAATAGTAAGCCATTTCAGTACCAGCGATCATTACCCTACATTCAAATAAAAATAATTGTTTTAACTTACGTAAACGTTACGGGGATGACATCTGGCACACGTAAATAACTAAGTAACGAGCAATGCAACGCGTAACATCCAAAAGGAAATAAAATCTCCCGAGCGAGAATACAATGGAATGACAGAGATTTCCGCGATGAGAGTACGACACTTTTTCCCAACAACGTATAATAATCATCTCGCATTCGAACGCGATGTGTTGCCATTTGAGTCACTTTGAAAGACAGCAACAGGTGGTGGCACATACACACATACATGCACACATACACACACACATCCCCCCGGGGCCGCGACTTAGAAAGCTGGGGGGTCATTAAAATTTCACGATCGGCGGCGGAACACACTCGCAGTCGTCATACGTAATTTGCGGTTCTCGTCCGCGGAAAAGAAAGCGGCGTCGGTCGGCGAACAAGGTCTCGTTGTTCCGGTTTGAGTTTCGAATCTGACGTCTCTTTCTTTGACGGAGGAAGTTCTTCAATCCCTGCCTTTTTATTCTTTATTTCTCTGCAGTTCCTTTCTCTATTATTATTATTATTATTATTATTATTATTATTATTATTATTATTATTATTATTATTATTGGTGAAATAAATACACAGTTATGTATGGGTGCATACCATACATAACTGTGGATTTGTTTCTCCATTTCAAGACTCATGCTATTATTATTATTATTATTATTATTATTATTATTATTATTATTATTATTATTATTATTCAGGAGATGAACCCCTATTCATATAGAACAGGCCTGCAGGAGCTATTGACTTGAAATTCAAGCTTCTGAAGAACGCGGTGTTCATTTGAATGAAATTACAGAATATAATAGTAAACGCAAAGAGAAGAGTTCATTCACTAGAAGACAAAGAGAGATCATTTAGTTTCACTCATTATTCCCCTCATAACAGTCTCTGTTCTCCTGTCAGGTCTTTTTTCTATATTTTTGTCTCCTGTTCGTTGGTCATTTACTTCTCTTCTCTCTCTCTCTCTCTCTCTCTCTCTCTCTCTCTCTCTCTCTCTCTCTCTCTCTCTCTCTCGTTTTCTATTTTTGTCTCCTTATCGTTGGTCATTTACTTCTTCTCTTCTCTCTCTCTCTCTCTCTCTCGTTTTCTATTTTTGGCTCCTGTTCTTTGGTCATTTACTTCTCTTCTCTCTCTCTCTCTCTCTCTCTCTCTCTCTCTCTCTCTCTCTCTCTCTCTCTCTCTCTCTCTCTCTCTCTCTCGTTTTCTTCGCCTCTAGTTTGGTTGGCAATGGCTGGTATGACCCGCATAATTTATAAAGAGAAAGCTCACTCACTGGATGTGATCGCCCTGTACGAGAGACTTATTCAGCAGAGAGAGAGCATCATGAAAATTGATAACAATAGGCACAGATAAGCACAGGACCGCGAGGTTGATGATTTTCCATCATACAATGTGACGAAGACTTTTTAGTACATTTTCATCAACAGAATTATTATTATTATTATTATTATTATTATTATTATTCCGTAGGTTTCATATGAAACCTATTTATATGGGACGAGCCCACCAAAGGGGCCATTGACTTGAAATTCAAGCTTTCAAAGAATATTAAGGTGTTCATTAGGAAGAAGTAAAGGGAAATACATAAAAAAGAGATCCCACTTATTCAAAAAGAAAAAAAAATAGATTAACAAATAAATAAAAAATATACCAAAATCCAAGAAGAATAGTATTACGGTAGAGACGCAAAAGAAGAAAATGAAGAACAAGTCGAAAAATATTTACCATCAGGAGGACCGAAGAAGAAGAAGAAGAAGAAAACCAGGAAAAACGGAAGGTCGCCTACAAGGAAAGCTTAGCACCGGAATAATGAGCAGGAGAAAGCTCGTGTGAAAACGTTTTTTTTTTTTTTTTTTTTTTTTGTAGGTCTGGTGGCTTACGGCAGATTCCACACCCAAGGTGAAAGTAAAGGCTTAATTTATCCACTAGAAATCTTTCATTCAAGAACTGGGGACTGGTTCTTGCCTACAGCCCACGACGACCCACTGACCAGTGCCCAGACGGACTGTCTACCACCAAGAACTTTTCAGAATCGGATACTTATCGTCAATTTTACATTGTATTTATCTACTGTGGTATTTTGCTTATCACGTTCATGTCCCTCTATTTCCGCAGCTGTCTTTGATGACGACATCCCCTTCGGGAGGTTCAGACTAAAATTCTAGAAGAAATTAGGTTGAAAAGGAATGACGGAGCAGACCTCAATCATTACGTAAGAAGGGTCCTGGATTTCCCGAGCGAGGAAACCTCGATCTAGGTGTGAAGTTCAGAAATGGGGTTAGTGACCCATATCACGCATTCCTGTTGGGCGACGTCCTTTTCATTCGAATGCCTTTCAAGGCAATCGCAGGCTTCTTCCTTTCAGGATGTAGGTTTCGCCTTTGCTGCGAGACCTCTCCTTTGCAGATCCTATTCATTGGTCAATTCACCTTTGGATCCTGGAATCACTCCTTTACTTTCTATTCAGAGGTTCCTGCAAACTCCTGTCTATTTAGAATCGCCCTTGAAGCGTCCTGTAATTCTGATTCAAGGCCCCTTCAACCATCCTGTGGCCTTAGTAGAAATCTCCCTCGGGGCCCCATCCTTTGTATCCCTCGACCTCCTTTGGAGGAGGTATCCTAGTTAGGAATTCATTAACCTTTACATCTAGGATCTAGGCTTCGTCCTTATATAGGACTCCAGGTCCCACCAGCCTCTTTGTCCCTTCACGCTTTGCTCAATGGCCTCTCGCGCTTTCTCTTTTCCTTTCAGAGGTCCCTGGGGGCACACAGAAGGTTCCTCCTCTACAGCTGTCGTCAGGTGGGCTACTGTATCCTCCGTTTCCAGATAGAAAGCAGCAACAGCAACAGAGCAACGGAAGAGTTTTCACCGACCGTTGCTCCTGGCATTCTTGAACTGTTCCGTTCCCCTTAGCAACAGTTGCGGTGGCTTGCTTTGGCGGATCGTGTTCGCGGTTGTGGGAAGTTTCTTTATTTTTTTTTTTTAAGTTATCGCAAATAGACTTCTTGGTCGTGGAATGCAGGAAGTGGATGAGGAGGAAACGGTGGTAGAAACTGTAGTCGTTTATTCATGAGCGTGGCTAGAGATTTACGTGTATGGGACATGAATGAATTTTAAGTGAATGTAGAGGGGGTTTTGTTTGGGTACATAAACAAAAATGTAGGCAGAGCAAGTTTAAAATACGTGTTTTTAACATCCACTTGTGCCTGTGCAAACACACACACACACACATATATACACACACATACACACACACACACATATATATATATATATATATATATATATATATATATATATATATATATATATATATATATATACATATATATATATATATATATATATATATATATGTGTGTATATATATATATATGTATAATATATATTATGCATATATATATGTGTCCATACATGAAATCAACACTTCATACTGCATATCAACTATGCATACGTCTTGAATACATGCGCACACAAACACATATAAACACATACGCCCAAATTCTCAAGGTCCCCCGCGTGCACACAGCAGGAACCACTTTCTTCCGCCAACTGCAACATTGGCAAACCGTTAGATGACATTGATATTGACATTGAAAGTGAGCGCAGCCATGCAGCCTGTTCTTGCAAGGTTCAATTTCACTGGCGCTCTAAAAGATCGTTAATAATGAGTTCAGTAATAAATCGAATAACATTTCATTATATTCCAAGTGAGTTTTGACATTCTATAAGTGAAAATAATGATTTATATATATAAAAAAGAGAGATTTTCTTCTATCATTCTCGAGCTCATTTCTCTTTGCCACTGAGTCTAGACTAGGATAATGACATCCGGGAGGCCTCTGGTTAAAACTGGTGTCCGAGGGACAGGAAAAGAAAGTGTGAAAGCGACCAGACTCACAAGTGAAGATACCTGTGCAGAAAGAGAAAACTTGGGAGGGGAAAGCGATCGTAGTAGACCCAGTAACCTACATCGTCCAAGAGGATCTGACCACTTTTGCTCGCGGCCGTTGAGAGGTTCGTCACCCACCGTTTTCTATGAGTCTGGAACTTTGAGAAAACGGAGGGGAGACTTCACGATATACACTGGGTCGCACGATTATAATGGTTTTTTGGCTTAGCAATATAAATTCACAGAAACAAAAAGATGAACCTGAATATAATGACGACTGTTATTCGATCTTCTAAGGTTGGTACCTACTCGAGGTTTTATTTATACCCTTCAGTTACACTATTTCAAATGGTACTTTTTTTTATTGGGTTCTATGAAGTTTTCAATAAACACACATACAAACATACATATACATGTCTGTGTATTTACTTACATAGATAACATACACTTATATAGATATGTAGTGGTCTATATATGCGTTCGTCTAGTCTCACATTCCTGATTTTCGAAAAATCATCAGTGACAATATTAATACATACATACAAAATACATAAACACCATATATATATATATATATATATATATATATATATATATATATATATATATATTTAGAAATTTAAAAAGCTTAATCTCCCTCGCCCACTGTTTCTGGATTTGTTTTTGTACTAGATTTTAGAGTTGATTTAAAATCAATTCCGAAATAAGCATTTACGATTTGACGTTCATAATCATTTCAAAATAAACGTATCTCAGACACAATAACTTTCATATTTACGATTTTTTTTCAGTTCCAAGCCAAATTACGTCCTAAAGTTCTCAAGCACACATTTGATTAGAAAAATATATTGACATTATTAGTGTAATTCATAATATCTACGGATGTACTTGTCATTGTTTAGCATATATATATATATATATATATATATATATATATATATATATATATATATATATATATACTATATACTAGGCTATATTGTCTGTGTTTTAATGGGCAAATTGGGGAGTGGGTGTCATAAGGTGAATGAAGCATCATAATTTTCCTTGATCCAAATTAATTTTGCTGACGAAAATATCTTGACACCATTTTAGTCCTTTTTTTTTTTCCTGTCAGGAGAAAATCGGCCATCAGTCGATTACTGGACTGGATAAACGAAACATATATTCTAGCAGTAAAATTCGTATAGTAACAGTATTCACTCATCAGTCTGGAATTCATATATGTCCACTAAAACGCAGGGCTTGGTTTGTTTTTAATTTCTATAAATAAATAATAAAAATTTATACAAAAAAGGAGATTGTACTCGTATGCATCGTGCTTGACCGAGGCTTTCCGTGACGAGTCTCTCTTGAAACCGGAGATTTAGTTACCCATAAAATTTCTCATTTTCTTTAATAGTGAAGATACGGTCGTTTTCTATTATATTAATGGCGAACTCTTATATTTATAACTATTTCTCGTGATGCAAGATATTTCGGACTTTAGAATTAATATATGTCTTCGAACAGGCTTTAGAATGGACATTTTATGAATTAGCCATATTGTGTTGTGAGAATATTTCAAAATTTTATTCAAATAATTTGATATAACACCTTTCTAGATACACAGATCACCGTAGATAAGATGGATTAAATCCTCTTGGATTAGTCAGTAAACACTTAAACCTTTTTTAATTTTTAAATCTTGAGACTTTTATTTCTGTTTAAGTGTATTAATTTTGTAAAATTTCTCTTTTCAGGTACGTACCGTATTCCTTAAGACTGCTTGAAGATGTACAGAATGGTATGACGGTAAGAAGGAATGTACAATTTCTAAATGACATTAACTTAGTATATACATACTTTTCATACATATATACATACACACATGCATATATATATATATATATATATATATATATATATATATATATATATATATATATATATATTATACGACTTTCCCCTTAAACCTTAGAGTAATGGTTCTCCCTTGAGAAATGGCTCTCGATACGACCAGCCTCAGTCGACTAACCACTATATATACAATTCATTGCTGAGGTCAACAGGATGAAATTTTCAGGATATTAGCCCAAACTTCCCCTCTTCTTTTGGGGCAGTAAAACTTAATACTTTTTATATAAAACCACGAAAGGAAAGGAAACCTTTAAAGCAGACGATATCATACCGTTGCAAGCACACTCGTTTATGCAAGTACTTTAGGGTAACTTGTATTATTCACTATCCAGAAGTTGAAACTTTTATGGATAACTCTAAATTGAAAATAGACTGGTTGTTTATCAGTCATAAAAGAAATGATTGTTCTTAGTAGTCGTAGCAGCGGTGATAGTAGGAGAAATATACGTAATTATTTAAAGAAAATATATATATGATTCCAAACTCCAAAAGTCAAAACGAAAACGTTATCCGTCAACATCTAAAATAGACCACAGCCGTTCAGTGGCAATCTGAGGAGCCCATTAAAAACTAAACGCCACTGTTCTCGAATTCAAGGCTCGCCGGTTAAGAATTTTCCAAGCACTCCTTGACCGAATCGCAAGGAAATTGATTTTCATAATGAATTTCCAACTATTTAAAAGCTCCCTTTGAATATCTCTCTCGCTATAAGTTCCGCTCCCCATCTGTCCGGCCGCTTTTAAAAGTCACTTTGGGCGGGGGGCGGTTATGTTGTGGGTTGGTAACTGTACGCTGCGAGGCGGCATAACGGGCAACTGTGACTGAAAGACAGGGTTTTATTAGTGGCCAGTGACTGGCGGACTGACTCCTGCCTCTCGTGGGTGGGGGCGGGGGGGGGGGCGTAGCTTAAGCAAGATTGTTAATTGGTGTGGAGATATGGATATAATGTGATAGCATGTAAGTGAGGTATAAAATCAGATTTATTCATCAACAAAGCTACTGGTACGTTATTCTCTCTCTCTCTCTCTCTCTCTCTCTCTCTCTCTCTCTCTCTCTCTCTCTCTCTCTCTCTCTCTCTCAAAGCCATTGGTACGTTATTCTCTCTCTCACTCTCTCTCAAAGCTACTGGTACGTTATTCTCTCTCTCTCTCTCTCTCTCTCTCTCTCTCTCTCAACAGCAGCCCAACCCCTACTTGGGAATTAAGTGTCACGCGCGAATATCCTCTGGTTATCTGAAAACTTTTATGCATTATCAGAATTTGAAGGTAAATTTCAACATCGCGTTGTAATAATGATGACTCGACTACTTTCTAAGATTAGAGGGTAATAAACGAGTAGGTCTGCTTTCAAACATTTTTTTTTTGAGGCCCACTATCTAAACAAATAAATCTGCTTTAACTAAAGGTTGAAATATTTCAAAGACCGTATTAATGATAAATATGTAATCTAAATATCAAAAAGAAAGTAGAATTAAGATAAAAATCATATTAGACCAATAACTATTTTTCCATTACTGTATATGATAAGTAACGTTGGTTCCGACCTCTATTTCTAGCATGCAATATTGGTTGATAATAATCCCATTAAAAGCATTTTCATGCTTTTAATGGGGATCACCACCGGTGTGCCCTATGAAGAATCCATTCCACTGGTATAAAATTTAAACAAGTGAAAAATGCGCCGAAGTTTACTCGGCGCAATCGAGTTTTCTGTACAGCCACTGAAGCGTATAATCAAGGCCACCGAAAATAGATCTATCTTTCGGTGGTATCGGTATAATGCTGCATGAACCCCGCCCCACGAAACTTTAACCACGGCCCGGTGGTGGTCCATCCTATATCGTTGCTAGAAGCACGATCATGGCTAACTTTAACTTTAAATAAAATAAAAAAACTGCTGGCTCTAGAGGGTTGCAATTTGGTATGTTTGATGATTGGGGGTGGATGATCAACATACCAATTTGCAGCTCTCTAGCCTCGGTAGTTTTTAAGATTTGATGGCGGACAGAAAAAGTGCGGAGGGAAAGACAAAACCGGTACAATAGTTTTCTTTTACAGAAAACTGAAAATCAAATACCCAGCCATTGATAGTTCCATGCAAGCTCTGGCGTACAGGAAACAACATAAAGGATATGGATTAACGCCCATAACATACGTATAGGCTATTTATTTGTGCTTGTAAATGTATGCATGCGCATATAAGTGATCGTATAAATCTGTTTGTACTGGTATGAAATCATATTTAAGATTTCATGCGTTTGAAAATGCACATGCACGAATTGAATGACTCTCTCTCTCTCTCTCTCTCTCTCTCTCTCTCTCTCTCTCTCTCTCTCTCTCTCTTTTACACACACACATACGTATCTTACGAAGCGATCACAAGAAATCTTCTGAACTCAATTCTTTTGAACTCAGCGTGTTCCGAGTGATTAAATCATGTTGCTTAAACCCATTCCCATGTTGTCGGCATCGCCTACACCTCCGTGTTTGTGCTTTCGTTCCCAGGCGTTTCCCATAATCCAATTCCCGTAAGAGTTCAGACCCTGGGACCTGCTCGCTCGTTCTTTAGGTTTCCCAGGTCTCATTGTGACCTCTTGTCGTTCTTAAGGTTATAACTGTATTCTTCGGCATGTGGTTCAATAGGTGACTTACTTGTATCTATTCTGTAATAATAAAATCCTAGTGGATCTCTCTTGTTTGTCCGCCCCGGTGGGATGCGGCGTAGGAAGGGGATCGGGAGGGTAGGGGAGACATGCCGGCAGCGCCGGGTTCCAGCGCAGCTGAGCGCGGGCCATCAAGCTCATGCTTCAATAAAGTGCGACAGAACGAAGCCAGTTACCCGGATGGGAAAGAAAATGGGTAACGGGTAGGGAGACTGGGATTGGGAAAGTGGACGAGATGATTTAAGAGGGGCAGACCCATATGATGTGTTTTTGCGACCGCTATAAGCATTAAGTGCATGAAGAGTTAAAAAAGGAATAACTGAAAGCTAATACTAGGAAGATAATGGCAGTGTAATGATAGGGTTGATAATCATTTGAATGGTGATAATGATAATTAGGGAAGTTAGTATTACATTTTATTAGTGCTTAATAATCGCCGATTCTTCCTTTATATTTTTTTCTGAAAGCTGGAAGACAGAAAATATGTAACAGAAACTCGAGAGAAACATGAAATATGATGATAATTATGAAGAAAGCGAGCAGAAAACTTTGCTTCGTTAGTTTTTTCATAAATAGAATTAGATTTTGAAACTGTATTCGTAAAAGTAAATTTCAGATTTAAAATTTAAAATTGTTACCAAAATAATTTTCCTCTTTTGTTTTTAGTTTTCTGTAAAAGAAAACTACTGAGATGGTTTTTTCTGTCCGTCCGCACTTTTTCTGTCCGCCCTCAGATCTTAACAACTATTAAGGCTAGAGGGCTGCAAATTGGTATGTTGATCATCCACCCTCCAGTATCAAACATACCAAATTGCAGCCCTCTAGCCTCAGTAGTTTTGCTATTATTTAAGGTTAAAGTTAGCCATGATCGTGCGTCTGGCACCGCGATAGGTGCCAACAACACAGGCCACCAGCGGGCCGTAGGTGAAAGTTTGATGGGCCGCCGCTAAGAATTTCATGGGCCGTGGCTGAGAGTTTCATAAAGTTTTCTGTATATTTTACTTGTTTCTTATTATGCTCACCACGTATAATAACGAGAGCACAAGGAAGTTGCAAGACGGCAAATAATCATTTGGAACCACAATATTACGAAACAGTGAGTTCGAGTAACGGAACAAGCATCTTTTAAGAAGTTCCAACTCATGGCCACCAAAGTGACGCGAAGCGTTTTATCACGGTAATTCAAAGCGATTAGCACGGGGCTCAGATTGGGAACTACTTTGTCCTCCCCAGTTAAATAGAGGGTGGTTGAATCCAGATGACACTATAAAACAATTACGGTTTTCCAAGTAAGCAGAAGCTTCACAGGGTTAATTTTCGCTCGCGTGAAGTTGTAATGGGTTTTAGTTTAACTCGGAATGGCCTCACGAATGAAATGATCGAGTGCCAAAAATATTGTCGTGTACTAAAATTGACGGGGCTTTAATTTAACGTTACCTTCACTTTAAACTAAGTTGTACGGATTTTACAAGACATTAAAACATGGTATGAATAAAATTCAGTCATTCTGATTGCATACTCAAGTCATGTAAAATTAAATCTAACCAAGATCCATTTCAACTTTTGAATTATCGATTGAAAATTGTTAATTGACACTATTACTTTTAATGGAATTGGAAAGACATCAAAATTGAACTAAGAATACCTCATCAGTATAATCCTGAACAGCTTCTCTCTCTCTCTCTCTCTCTCTCTCTCTCTCTCTCTCTCTCTCTCTCTCTCTCTCTCACACACACACACAGACGAGCCGGCACACATTTTTTTTTATTATGGGAACAATTTTAATGAAAATTAAACAAAGAATACGTCACAATTAGCCAAATGTAACTAGTCACCAATCGATGTTGGTATATGCACTTAAACATGAATAACCCACACTCATGTAATTAGCGTGTCGTACCTCGTACATTACACAGAAACGACGCCAATCAACCCTCTTACCAAGCCACATCGAAAGGAAAGCGTGAAATCACGCGAATTTAAAGCCAGTTTTAAAAAAAAAACCACACTTTATAAGGAAACCGATTTCACCGTCATCACTAGGACTGTTCCCGTCAAATTCGTGATCAAATCCGCTGATTTTTTTTTTTTTTTTTTTTCCGCTTTAGAGTCTGAGATTCCTGCACTCAGGTTACGTCGAGAGAAATCTATATGAGAAGTCGATGATGAAGGATTCTCAGTGGACAAGACGCTTGCGCATGGGAAGTCGTCTGACGTAGCTTTTTTTTTTATTGTGGGAATCGTGATGGGAAATACAATTTAGCCTTTCCGTTAAAGACCATTGCCTCTGTTGACCCGAGCATTGAAATAGATGCCTCGTAATGATTTACACACATAATTCTCTCTCTCTCTCTCTCTCTCTCTCTCTCTCTCTCTCTCTCTCTCTCTCTCTCTCTCTCTATATATATATATATATATATATATATATATATATATATATATATATATATATATATATATATATATATATGTATATTATAATATATATATGTTTATATATACATATATATATAAATATAAATATATATATAAATATATATAATATATATATACAGTATATATATACATTCCTTTTTCTCTTTGGTACAAAATATAACCACCTGAGCGCATGTACCTGTCATTCATTTGATGATCACCCATCCAACAACTGACCAAACACGTTGCTAACCTCGCTAGTTGGCAGCCTAGTATTGCCTAGTAACATCACTTGAGAGTTGCCTCTTGGTCACGTTGATAGAATGAATGTACAGAAAAAAGTAAAACGCACGAGAGAAGCGATTAAAACCTAATTAAGATTAGTATCTTAGTTATTCCTCTCCTTCCCTTTCAAACAGTCTCTGGTTCTCAGTGGCGTAAGAGACTTATAAAAGATAACGAATTATAAGTAATGTAAAAGACACATAAAAGAGAACGGATGAAAGGTGCACGAATAAATGAAAATTAAATTAAATAAATAGCAGAATAGATATAAAAAAAGGAGTAAACGAAGTGGAAGTCCTTTTGACGGAGCCCATTTTCCAAAAATATTCTTCCTGGTATGAGCCCGAAGGAACTGGTTCTTCAGTAACGGTGAACTGACGAATGTCATCGAGTTCCTATGGAACGATTGTGGTCGGTTTGGTCATAGCGTTCGCTCGAGTGAAATTCTTTCCCTTTGTTTATAGTTGTCTGTATGCTAATGAGCTATGGATGAAAACGAAAAACCTTATCTACATACGAACACACACATAAATATTAAATATATATATATATATATATATATATATATATATATATATGATATAAAATAATATATATTAAAATCAATCCAAAAATTATAAATTAAAATACTTAATAATATATATATATATATATATATATATATATATATATATATATATATATATATATATATATATATATGAGAGAAAAGAGAGAAAAAGTAGCAGTAACAGTAATAATTGGAGTAAATTCGAATTTAGATTTTTTTAGGTCAATGTTCTCTTCTCTCGACTCAAAAGCGTTTCTGTGACCAGTTGCCCTTGTAGCCAGAAAACAAAGAATCATCTTCAGTGATAAAAGTTTCTTTCTAATATTTTTTTTTCCCTGCAATTGTATTACTCTTCCACCTCCGCTTTCATAAAATTCCCATCTTACAGTTTTTTTTTTTATATTTGCGTTCGTCTTCAGAATTATCTCGTCATTAAAGCAATCAATTGTCTTCCCCTGGATTCCTTATTTCGCAACAAAAAGAATACCTGACTACTATCTATCTATCTATCTGTCTACCTACCTACCTACCTACCTACCTACCTACCTACCTATCTATCTATCTATCTATCTATCTATCTATCTATCTATCTATCTATCTATCTATCTATCTACACATAGAACATCTCAGCATTTATGGACTCTGAAAACATCATTTGGGTCAACGTCTTTACTCCCATCATCACGCTTTTGTTCCCAGACACCCACTAACATTTAATTCCCTTTTATTTCTAAGCACCAAACAGCGGTGCTTTTCCCACCGGAATTGCCAGCGCTTACGTTGCGTCGTGAGTCCGTTTAGCCTCCTGTGAGAAAAACAGAAATGACGTTCTCTAAGTCGTTATTATTTTTCAGTCTTTACGAGGGAGGTTTTGTAAGATTGAGGGCAGACGGATCTTTATATATTTTTACTCGTTAACGTTTTCACGGATGTCATTCACACGCACAGACACACAATCGTTTATATATATATATATATATATATATTTATATATATATATATATATATATATATATATATATATATATATATATATATATATATATATATATATATATATATACATGAACATATACATATTTATATATGGTTATATAATATATATAGTATATATATATATATATATATATATATATATATATATATATATATATATATATGTATATATAACCTTCTGCTTTACTTTATGCATCGTAAGTAGAGCTATAATTCACCTAAGATTTCTCTACAAATATACAGTCAAACAATCAAAGCGTCTGTTTCCTCTAGTAAATCTACGAGAGTATAAGAACTAAAACCACAACTGCACTCGAACAGCTTTTGTAGGTTGCCATTTACCAGTGGAAATCACCCGGACGGAATTCGGATGGCCCGCAATCAAACATTTAGCGCCGTGGAAATAATTGACTGTGATCCTTCAATTCCTTCTCAGAGGTTCACACGTTTGCCGACAGATGGCACGCAATGCGGCAGCGTTGCTCTCGTCTTCTGCCACGATCCAGCAGGACTCGGCAGTCGATCGCGAGGCGCGATGTCGTGAAGTCGCGTTGGGAACTCGGCGTAGCCACCGTTTAATAGATTTGTTGACTGACTCGAGATCGCGAAAAAAGAATTGAGGGGGAATAGTGGTTCTTTAATAACTTTTGTGATTTTCCATGGGCATTATTTAAAGACTGTGATAAAATTATTATGTAAGGTTATCGGTTAGTGATGTGGGAAACTTGAATTCGTCTATTGTGGTTTTGTGCCTGAACAAGAAAATTGCATCAGAAGAAATCGTTCCACACAGATGACAGTCGTCAGCTTGCGGTTACTTTCAATACAGTGGTAATTTGACAGGAGTATCCGTCACTTAAACGAATTTTATGAAACCTGTTTTAAGTGGAACACTGGAAATTATTTTCATAAAATCTGTAAAAAAAAATATTAATAACAATTGAAAGGCAAATGGATTCATTTAGTCACCATGCAATCAGCACACTATCTGGAAAGCGTTCCTAGCTTTTAGGATCAAACTCCTAGCACCGTAACGAATTGAAAACCCCTTGTCTAGGTTCCATTTTCATTGATGCCATCCAGATGAGTGACAAAGGGGAAACCAGTCGAAAAGCGGGGGGCAGTAGTAGTACGAGGGTGAGGGAAGAGAGGAGGGAATCGCAGGACTCTTCCAACAGGAGCATGAAAATTAATGTGATGTACAGAGGATCGTTTACCGCGTGAGGGGCATTAAGGTCCTCTGTTCCGTCATTACCGCTGTGATCTTACTCTTAGTGGCCATTGTAGGCCTAGGTGTCTGGATGCTGGTCAGTGCTTATGGCGAAGAGAAAGCCGACAAACGTGCCGGCCTTGTAAATGAAACTACCCTGCCAATGCCACAAGACCTGGACGGCAGAGGAGGGCACTACGAAGAAACGTCAACGGTGGTTAGTATAGATTTCAATGCCCCAAGTGTCACAATAGACGAGCTTTCGCTGGCAGCAAATCTGCCGAGCCTTCAACCAGAAGAAGAAAATGTGGGCTTCAGTGAAGAGGTGTATTTTAGTGAAGAGAGTCCCCATAGCGAGGAGGTTCCTTTCAATGAGGCCATTGGACATTTCCAAGGTGTGACTCCCAGTAAAGATGTAAAGTCCTCTCCCAGAATACCAGGGCCTGATCCACCGTTTGGGCTCTTCAATGGTATGATTGACCTGGGAGACACCAGGATGCCCATTACCACTGAGTTTTTAACTTCTACAGGCGAGAATGATGAATGGGGTTCAGTGGACAGTGATCACATCATGGACAGTTTTGTGGAGCTCTCTGAATACAAGCCAGTGGCAGTTGCTGCTCCATCAGACTTCTACAACAGCCAAGATGATGGGTCACTGCATGGGTTCATCAGGAACAGCAATGGAGAAATATTTCCAGGGAATGAGGGGAACCCCATTATAGAGAGTCATTCCCATCCTCATTTACCAGATAACTTTCCCAGGGACATTGACCCCAAATTAGTTGATTCCGAAATACCATTTCCATTCCCTCCCACTCTAACTCCAGCTGGCCCGCCTGTTCGGTTACCGAACCCCAGGCCAGGGTGGCGTCGGAATAACCCACGTCAGCCTAGACCTGGAGGCTTTCAGAGAATACCCCAAGGAATACGGCGAGCACGCCCAAATATAAACCCTCGACCTCCTTACTACCAGCACCCAGCTTTTCAGGAATATGGTCCTCAATTGTATGACCCTCATTTCACACAAAAACAAGGATTCCAGACGGAAGAAAATCCTCCCGCAGATCAAGACTCAGAAGATGATGAAGGACAAACAGATACTGAAGAAAGCCCTGTATCTGCTGATGTGTCTGAACATTCATTACTTCATCAATACAGTGCCAATGGAGAGATAAAACTCCCAGCAGGCATAACTCTACCTCCTGGTTTTTCAATACCAGATGATCCTCAGGGTATAAAAATATCTGGTGTTGACGTCCAGGGGCGTAGGCCTGCTCCTGGTAGATATCTAGAGGATATGATGCATTACTACAACAAACATGAACGGCAAAAAGTAACCCCTACTTCCCCGAGCCATAACGGCAGTCGGTACAGTGAAAGAGCAGGTCTTTCTGAACAAAGCAGCAATCCAGAGACGAGGGCACCATGGCAAGGAAATCATGATGGACAATCAGAGCATACTGATGAGGTATTTGACCACTTCCGGAACATTTACAACACGAAGCCCAAGCCTCCAGCTGAACACGATGACCGCGGACCAGTCCCCGAAGAAACTATGGGATGGGGTCACACCAGAAATGCACACATGTTTCCTAATCCAAACATAAGAGGATTGAGACCTGGTGGACAGGGCTATCCAATTCAAATACGACCTGATGCTGAAAACCCAGACAGAATTTTAGCAGTTGGTCCAGACAGAATTTTAGCAGTAGAGCCAAATGGCCCACATCCTCAACAACATGTAAAACAGCCAACGAAAGTTCCCAACCAGCACAGACCACTGCTTGGCCCATTAGCTGACATATATCAGTATTCTCAGAAACTCGCCTCAACATTGCTCAACTTTCCTAGTAATCTTTTTACTCAAGTAGCTGACTCGAGAGCTGAGCACATGAAAAACGAAGTACAGTTGCTGGAAGATTACAATAAACTGTTCCAAGAAAATAACATCACGAGTGCCGACATACTGCCAGATATGTTTGATCAAAGACCGGACCGCAACGAAAGACTGATGATTCTCGACACTGAGAAGATCAGGGCACTGAATCCCTTCGAGCTGTCTTTGATCACCTGGACCTTCTTAGATTTTTGGGAATTTCTCATCGAGAAAGTAGGGACACTATCTAAAGACGACCTGCGCCAGCTGGAAAGCAGATTAGACAGGCTTCGAAAAGAGAAAGACCACAGGATGGCCAAGAGCCTGGTGGATGTGACCATCGACCACGTCTCGAAAGATGCGTCGCAAAGTAAAGACGACATAGCCCAGATTGTCACGATGACAGAAGAATTTATGGAAACGTTGCCTGAGGTGACTCACAACGAAACGTCGGGTGACCACTCTACCGAATCAGCCGTGCAAGGAAGAATGTGGGATCCACTGGGGATTTTTACTGACGAACAACGAATGCAGTTTATGCACTTTGCCATCAAGGTTGTCTTCCGGTTCGGGCGGGTGTACCTTAATAAGAGGTACGCCCTGGATTGCATGATGCTTCTCTTCTGCAAGGACCTAAATTCCGGCTCAAAAAAATCAGGAATGGATGGAATGGCGGCAAAAGTTAAAAGGTTAGTTTCTCTCTCTCTCTCTCTCTCTCTCTCTCTCTCTCTCTCTCTCTCTCTCTCTCTCTCTCTCAAGAGAAATCATTAAATTCCATATCTCCGTCCAACAGCGAGAACTGCGAAAAAGCTCGCGTGAGGTATTAGCTAAGCGAAAGCTCATCAGAGAATGGTAATTTCCATCACGGCAGGAAAAGAAAGTTTTCCCTCATTATCGGATGTGCGGATGCCGTGACGTATGCACACCTTACCGCTCCTCTGCTTTTGTGAATGATCATTGTCTACTGGGTTAGGAGATGCGGTAGCTGACTTTTTCTTTACTGTGAGTTTTTGTTCGTTAGTTTTTCACTATATCATGATATTGCTGGTATTCTATTAGTAATTACTAAGTTGGTATTTCTTCGTCTTCTTCCATTCTTCCCTCACCAGCCGAACCAAAGGGAGAACACCTTACGAGTTTTAATGAGATATAAGCACAGTTAACTTTATTTTATCTCAAGTCCTTCTCTGAATTAATACAGGCTTCTGAAACTGGGAATAAACAGAAAGTATTTAATTACAATGGCCTTTTTTTTCCTAAAGATTCCTTCTATTTAAGAAGAGGGAGGAAAACATTTAAAAAAAAAAAAAACCATTTGTGGATAGTCTTTTAGGGGGAAATTCACGGCTCCTCCGCTGTTAACTAACGCTAGTCTATTATTACTGACTTATCAATTTTACTTTGTGGGAAAGGCATAGGTGGAGAGTGTTGCGCTTTGTGTGGAGATGCCATTGCGCTGTGTAAACGTTGGTGTTTCCGAAGGTTGCTCGGAAACGTTAGCTAAACGTTAACCAGAATGCGGAAGTCGGCTTGACTTACTGATTATAAATCACCTAGCAACACCCTGGAAGGCAGTTTTTTTTTTTATCGCTTTCTTTTTTTGGTCAAGCCTTTCTCCCTTGCTTTTTCTGGCTTTCTAGTATCCTATGGCTCTGAGCTGGGAAAGGATACTAGGTTGTCCGTCCTGTCGGCCTTTACATTGGCAAAAACTTTAGAGACTGACTGAACTCTGAACAGAATAACCTTACGCAGCCTGTAGGGGAAGAGTGAATTTATTTATTCACTCAAATGCGGTCGCCGTAAACATGGTCATCGGCTCCTTACGAAAAGCGCAAAGAAGGGTCAAAGAAAAGTGTAGTTAACTAAGGAAATGATACAAAGAAATCTGAACCTTTTTGGTATCAGTGATACCTAATGTTTTTCCACCGTAAAGCCCTCGATCCGCATGACCTTGGAGTTTTATGGCCCATATTAGAATATTATATCCGATAATGATTATCATCGTAATCATCTGTGAAATGAGACGGGGTAATTTTGTAACCCAAACCTTGTCTCTTGTGACGCAAGAAATAATCCAATAATTAATTAATTAATTAGCTAACCTTGTCTTTTTTTTGTTTCTAATGAACATGTATAACGACATAATAGCATATTCATATATAAACTCTGAAAAATATATTTCTTAATTTATAGCTTATACTCAAAACAGGTTCCATCGTTGAAAGTTTTTTTTTTATCATGCTTCTCAGCTTTTCTTTCGAGCTCGTTGGTTAATTCGCACTACACTTGGCTTCCCTTGACCTCTTTTTGAAGCAATCTTAACGCTTCGATGAACCACTATAGGAAGCAAAGAGTTCAAAAGCCTGTCAATCAAGACGCAAGAATTTCATCGCCTCCACTTTCTTTGTAGGAGTTGCCTGGGGGGGGGAGACGGGGGAGGAATTTTAGTTTTCAGCAACTCTCTCTCTCTCATATGTTTTTGAACACAATTTGTTATTATAGTATACTAGTATACGAAAATCAAATGAGACATGTAACATTAATAATTGTATATGAATGTGTTTACGTAATCAAGTTATTCAGATGATATATTTTGTCCTCTAATATATATATATATATATATATATATATATATATATATATATATATATATATATATAAATATATATATATATGTGTGTGTGTGTGTGTGTGTGTGTGTGTATACATACAGTATATGCATATATTTATGTACTGTATATAACATCAAAGTGGAAAAGAGAATAATTTACGGGCGTCGTCTTGCAGAATGATATGAACAGGAACTAAAGGAATCGTGAAGTTAATCAGGTCGTATAAACAATATACATTCTACCTGACTTATATTGCAGGTATACTGGAAGTGGTTTCCGTAACGTATGATAATAATAGTATGCTTACACATGAAATAACATCACGTTTTCTAAACATCGAGCAGTTTATAAGTTTACTGTTAACATAAAATTCTGAATGATTTCCTTAGGGATTCATGTCTTTTCAGACTACAGTGCATATGGACAAAATAATGCCCAACTGACTCTAAAACAAAATAAAATAGCATCTTGTACATTTTTTCAAACAAGCTAAAAGTTGAGGCATCTATACCACAATTCTGCCATAAAATGGAAAACTGCAGTATCTACAAAGTTTTCGAAATTGATTTATGCCACCTATTCGGCTCGTGAAACACCAATACACAAGTTACTGCAGTTTCAGAAAGATTTTTCAATGCTTTATTTAGGGGTCCCATTTGCAATATCTGCAAAATCAGTAGTAAGTCAAGGGACAACTGCAGTATCTACCATTTTTCTCAGTTTTGTATTTTTGCAGATGTTGCAGTCTTCCAACTTCGGGCAGAATACCTTTTAATGACATAAATGACACAATACATCTGTAACAGTCTTGAAAACAACCAAAAAAAAAAAAAACCAGGAAATTATTGTCTCAAATCGTTAACGCCATCATAAATTGTGAAAAGACGCTAGAACGCAGAAATTAGGTGTTCGGTAAACGGCGTAAACAGATCGCTAAGTGACGAAGCCATTTGCCAACGCGTGAACTACTATCTTTTTGATATCCATCGGGAGCGTCTCACTTCGAGGGAAGTGTGGGTCACTCCGGTCCGATGGTGATGAGCGGCGGTGGCTGTGGAACGGCACTTCTTTAGGAAGCGAGGCTCGCTGTCGAGTCGAGAAATTTAAAAATGTTTAGCCAGAAGAAGATCCTTAGTATTCTTTGGAAGTTTGAATTTGAAGTCAACGGTCCCTGTAGGCTTGTCCCACTTGAATAGGGATTTATCTTCTGAATAATAATAATGACCATAGTAATAACAAGTCGCCTTTCTGGCTGTTATATAGTAATGTGGTAGTCCGTAGTCTATAAAAATACTTTGGTAGAGCCTTATATACAATTCAGTACAAAAATATTACATAATTACTCCCTACCTAGATATTCCTTTTCAAGTGGCTGTTTAAATTAAGACAATTGACTTTACCTTTTTCAAAATATACATTCGTTTTGTAATGATTTTCCAATGGAGATTTTTCATGCAAGCACTCGTAAAAAAATTGGAGAACGTTTAACATTTATCTAAAGAGCTTGAGAGCACGTGCGTGCGTCTTCCCTTAAACTTAATAGATATTTTTAGGGACATTGAAATTTGAATTTTTGTTGTGATCCTTCTTGTTAATATTAAGAATGTATGACATTAACTTCGTCTTTTAACTAATGTCGACATGGGGGGGTTCCGATAGTCCGAAAGTCAGCAGGCCCGATAGTCCGAAGGTACGATAGTCCGAAGTCAAAGGCTAAATTTCACAATCAATAAACAATAAAAATACCAACATCATTTTTGCCGTATTAGCCATGGAGGCGGGGGGAATTAATCAGTTATAACGACTATCGGACCTTATCGGACCTTCGACTTATAATTATTCAAACAAAAGAACTAAATTAATCAATCAATAATCATTCTAGTTATAACTCCTTATGACTCATAACTATTCATTCAATAATCAGTTAATTCTGTAAATCACATCTGCGAACTCTACTATGACATACATACGTAAACAAAATCCGGCTACATCAGATTATTGTTAATCATTCTCTTGACCTACTGATTGAGTGATTGATTTTTGTAAGCTAGCGTAACAAAAACGATAGTTGGCTGAAATAAGATTTTTATTTTTCAAATTCTTTTTTTACCTTCTAGCATGCCAGTGCAATAAGAAAGAGCGGAGCACGTTAAT
The DNA here is from genome assembly GCF_040412425.1 of Macrobrachium rosenbergii. Classification (NCBI taxonomy): domain Eukaryota; kingdom Metazoa; phylum Arthropoda; class Malacostraca; order Decapoda; family Palaemonidae; genus Macrobrachium; species Macrobrachium rosenbergii. The sequence continues at coordinate 34,357,889 of NC_089756.1, read as the reverse complement.
TCAGGTGAATTAGCGTGTCTGCATTTATTAGTATAAAGTAATGTAAAGTAAATATGAGTTAATAAAATAAAAAAAAAATTTATTTGTTGCAAATTTTATCATTGTTTTGCATTTTTTTGCTCATTATTATTATTATTATTATTATTATTATTATTATTATTATTATTATTATTATTATTATTATTATTATTATTATTATTATTATATATGCTTTCTTTTTCTTTTACAGGTAAGATGATCGTCAAACCGAAGTATAATCTCACCGTCATGGTAAAGTAACAGTTTCGCCTTAAATGTTTACGAACTATTTCCAGAAAAGGATAATCTCTATACGGAAATTTTATCAGTCAGCGTGGAATCGAATGCAAAAAGTCTGCTTAAGTATTTAAAGTTTTATTCTTATCATATTATATATATTCTATATATGATGAAAAATATATTTATTCATATATTTACATCGCATCTGTCAATCTATTCGTCATCTTCTATTTTATCTACATTTCATATGCCTTCATTTTACCAAGGCAGCCACAAACAAAGGGTTCCGTCCCATGAAGATCATTTCTTAGGCAGTATTCAAATCACCAAGAATCCTGGATTGTGGTGACACGTTAAGCAATGGAGGCGAGTCTAGTTTACGGATACTTTAGCGTCCTTTGTCACCCTTGGAATACATTAGAGCTTCATAGTTTAACTGACTGGAAGATCGCTAAAATTTAAACTGTAAAAAATGTCCGTATTTATCACCGCCAAGCATAGTTATCTACATATTATCATATCCCTTCATTTTACTTAAACAGCCACAAACAGAGGGTTCCGTCCCACAAAGATAATTTCTTAAGACGTATTCAAATCACCAAGAATCCTGGATTGTGATGACATGTTAAGCAATGGAGGCGAGTCTAGCTTATGGATACTTTAGAGTCCTCTGTCACGCTTGGAATATATCAGAGCTTTATAGTTTAACTGACTGGAAGATCGCTAAAATTTCAACTGCAAAAAAATTTACATATTACCGCCATTCAAAATTACCTACATTTCTTATTCTTTCATTTCATTTATACAGCCACAAACAGAGGGTTCCGTCCTATAAAGATCATTTCTTAAGCCGTATTCAAATCACTAAGAATCCTGGATTGTGATGACACGTTAAGCAATGGAGGCGAGTCTAGTTAATGGATACTTTAGAGTCCTCTGTCACGCTTGGAATATATCAGAGCTTTATAGTTTAACTGACTGGAGGATCGCTAAAGTTTAAACTGCAAAAAAAAAAAAAAATTGCGTATTCATTACCATCAAAATTATCTATATTTCATATTCCTGGATTTTACTAATACAGCCACAAACAAACGGTTCCGCCTCATAAAGATCATTTCTTAAGCCGTATTCAAATCACTAAGAATCCTGGCTTGTGATGACACGGGATACTGTAGAGTCCTTTGTCACCCTTGGAAAATAGCAGGGCTTTCTAGTTAAACTGACGCGAAGATCGCTCAAGTTTAAACTGAAAACAAAAGTTTGTACATTTATTGCCGCCAGTCAAAGCTATTTAGTACGACTGACAGTTATAAACGAAAAGCTTCCCCAGCAGTCATTGCGGTAAAAGATTATTTATAGATAAAATTTAGTTTCCGAACTAACAGAAAGAATAGCTGAATGTCACCAGACTTCAAAGTTTATATTTGATCACACAAAATTTTGAAAATTTAAACAATGAATTTCTGCTGTCTCATTTTTTTCATCAACGCGTGTTCTGAAAAAAGACAAATCACTGGCTTTTGAAATTATAACGCAGTTATATATTGGTAGCTCTTGTCCAAAACTTTTGTTAATTTTCTGTTGTTGAGATGATAGCACAACGTGTCTAAGGTAAAAGAAACCCCGCTCCCTACACAAAGGTAATTGATTTTGACCTCAAATTGGTCGCATTGGTCTCCAACGACCACATCTTAAGGTATAGTTTCTCAAAATCGAAAACCATCATAAGAGAATCATTTACATCCTAAATGCTTAAAAGAATTTTGAGAGAAATAACGGATACATCTACATCGATCTTTCCTTTTATTTGCGGCAACGAACCGTTATGCCTCATTTATTAACTGCCCAGCTTTATGTGGCGCTCTCATCACGAACAAAAATAACATTGTTATTTTATAAGAGCTCGTTGCCTGCCCGTGCGCCATGCAATACTGAAATTAGCTTTCCTTCTTATACCTGTAATTAGACACAACGAGTAGATTCGTGACGCTAACTGCTAATTCGCTCATTTTCCATTAAATGAATTGGCTTCGACAGAGAGGAAAGTTACCAGACTTTCTTCTGATATTTACGTTAATGAAGAGTATTGTTAATTATAAAATGAGATCATTAGGTCTGCTCTGTTAATCAAGCAAGGTAGCTCCTGACGAAGTAGTTTTCAAGCATAATGGTATTTTTCATTGTTGATCATGACTTGAACGAATTCTCTCTCTCTCTCTCTCTCTCTCTCTCTCTCTCTCTCTCTCTCTCTCTCTCTCTCTCTCTCTCTCTCTCTCTCCAGGGAAATATCTGTTTCCTGCTCTCATGCCACGAATTCAGCCGGGCGATGAAGCGTTATTGAAAGTTTTCGTAGGGAATCAAAGATGAATCCTGTAGATACGTGTCTCCGATTTCTCCCTAACGCTGTGGAAGATACATACATCCACTGTATATATGAGAGAAGCTCATTGTTCACTGCATATATACATACATGTGTTTATGTTTGATACATACACACATTATAACGAAAAGTTAATGTTTACCATTTCTTTCATTTTGCTTTGTTCCATTGCTAGGTCAGCTGCATATCTCTGGGCTCTCTCTTTTTGAGTTACTACATAATTTGTATTGCTCGCTCTAAATCTATCTTTCTGTTTAAAGATAAAATACTTCCCAGTTTCACGTTCCATTTCCCGAATGCATAAACACGACAACCGTTCCTGGATGTTTGATCGACAAACAGTGAAAAAACTGTATTGTAATAAAACTGTATTGTATTAATATAGTTCCTTGTTCGCCCAGATCATATTGGTTCGAGCGCCAGCTGAAGTAACACGATATTTATCGCCTAGGTCATCACGTAAACAAATTTATTAGCATGCATTCACCCACCCCCATAAATCAAGACGAAAATAGAAAACTGGTTAAAGCAACGGGCGAAACCAGAGTGGAAAACAGCAGAGCAATTGCAATACGCGACGCCATGACCGAATTCTTCAGTCAATCAACAGATAAATGCAACACACGACAAACCCAGACAAGCGTATATTTGATTTAAGCCACGCCACGCTGTAATTCTTAATGTGTTTACAGCTGCCACGTATTTCCCGGAAAATTCTGGCTCTTCCTCGACTATTGAAAACCGTATCTGGCAACGTGTGCACTGATAAACGAGACACACGTCTCGCCCAGAAAGACAAATCGCCCGCGGCAGGCCGGGTTTCTGTCATTGCTCTTTCCTCGGAGGTGTCATCTCGACGCCAGCTATCGATCAGTATTAGCGGACATCACAGCCAGCGATTCTCTTACACGCAGCGTCTGTTTTTACACGTGCAACTGGACCGTGGGTGCAGTCACCCACCGGCCCCAAGCCACGTTCGTTCTAGCTATCATTAGTTCTTCATTTACTTATTTTTCTATTCTATTTCTTGTTCTAATTTCTTCTCCCTTCTCTTCCTTCTACTCTCTCTTCTGAAAATTACTTTGACCCCCAGCTCTTTTTCATTCAGGATACAAAAAAGATCCGAGAGCAGTCATCTTTGACCAGTTTATTCAATAACCCAACAGATGTAGCCTTCTGTTGTTTTTGCTAATGAGTCTCATTTCATTAACTCACGTTTTGGCTTTCGTCTTAAAACAGGCCGCAGAAAGGTTGTAAGAGAAACGTGCCTGGATTGTTTGACTTCCCCTGAGATAATATAATGTATCATGAACATATTATGTTCTCACGTATGATATATGTGCAATGATATAATTTGCGGTATTCATGTTCGAAGACGAGTCATTATTATAAAACTTGAATCAATAAAACTAGTAAAACTCGTAATTAAAAAGAATGAAAAACTGTTAAAGAAACAAAGTTTAACTTCACATAATAGGTACTGAAAAATTCATCAAACATAATAACAAAAACCAAAGAAAGAAAAAAATAAAAACTTAGAAAAAAGAATATACCATTTAATTTCGGGTACCTGAGGCGCTCATTTTTGGTCTTGAAAAAATATGTTTAGGTCGACTTGGCGTAGCCGTTTTGGCTTCCTATGTATAAATGGACCACAATTGTAAACTATTTTTGCTTCTTTTATGGGTCACTGGAAAAAAAAAGTTGTTCGTGGTGACAGAAGCTATTATTAAAAGAAGTCTAAGTATGGATCTCGTAGAAAATGTATGTTTATTTTGCTGGTGTTTCTTTATTTGACCTCTTCTCTTTCTCTTTTCCATTTATTTTTCTTCTTTATTTCTTACCCATTTTTTAAAGGAAAGGTCCGTCTCATTTTCTTGCCACTGAAGGTAAATTTCTAAATCAATTATTGATTTGTGTGTGTGTGTGTGTGTGTGTTTGTAGTTAAACGTTACGACTGTGTCATCGTTACAACATTAGACAGGAACAGTTCCCTAGGATGGTTTTTGCATACTTTTTCCTTCTGGACCTGATCAAGATTGCAATAGATGCTTTAGGTAATCTGTATTTCGTTGATGGGAATATGAGCAAAATAATCTGGAATCATTGGGTCATTCGGCGCCTCGATCACAAGAAAGTATCAGCAAAAAAGCGAAATAATTTGAAGACAAGGTTTAAGGACACTAGCAAAGTACCTGACTTAGTAGCAGGTTTCTAAAACCCCTAAATCGGCAACAACATTCCATCCAAGGTAATCGTATGTCATTATTTCATAATAAACCATCTTGCCTTGCCTCTTTCGGCTTTCAGCTTCAGGCTTCACCAATTGCCTTCTGTGTTCCGGAGGTCACCTGACATTTCTGTTTCCAGAGGTCTTTTATTCCTCACACCGCTGGACTGTGGAACAGTCGCTTTGAGGATGTCGTGCAATTGGAACTTCAAAAGTTCAAGCGAAGATGCAGTGCATTACTACCCTAATACTATTCTCCTTGCATATTAATACATTTTTATCTATCTATTAATTTATTAATTTATTTCTTCTTTTTTAATAAGCGAGATCTCTTCTTTCTTTATTTCCCTTTACTCCTCTTACTTCTTCTAATGAACGCCACATTCTTTGGAAGCTTGAATTTCAAGTCAATGGCCCCTGTGATGGGCTTGTTCCATATGAATAGGGCTCGTCTTCTGAATAATAATAACAACCTTGTTCATCTAGGTTCTCTCCATAAAGCAAAAGCTACAAGCAAAGACAATAGCATGACGCTGTAGAACCAAAGACCACATCTGTCTTTCGAACAGCTTATCGTTTTACAAACTTGCTCAAGAAATCGTGAAGGCCACACTGCCATTTTCATGCTCGGGCTGCGAAACTAAAGGCACCTGGGATGACATTCATCTGCATTCCGAAATCACTGTTCCTCTACGCGGGTCATCTTTTGGCTTTGTCATTATCGAGAAATGTTACGTCATAGAGATTAGAGTGACGGTAAACTTGTGGTACGTCTTCTTCTCGAATGCCGTCATCCTACTTTTATTTTGAAAGGGCGAAAGATCCGTGACAGAAACTGCTCCTTGACACGCACGAGACTGACAGACAAAGGAGTTGACGGGTTCTGACAGAGATGGACAGTAAATGCAGAGCATGAGTGAGTTGCCTTTTTTTTTTTTTTTGGTAAGGCTTTGTACCTTTCAACTGATATCTTTGGAAATAGTTTCGAAGAGGAAAAAAACCAGCTGACCTCATGAAACTTGTTCTAATTACAGACAAAAAGCGCGAAATGTGCTTCCTTGTGATCATCTGTGTATGGTGTGTTTTAATGATTGTGTAATAAATATTCACGGATATCTCTCTCTCTCTCTCTCTCTCTCTCTCTCTCTCTCTCTCTCTCTCTCTCTCTCTCTCTCTCTCTCTCTCTCTCTCTCTCTCTCTATATATATATATATATATATATATATATATATATATATATATATATATATATATATATATATATATATATATATATATATATATATATATATATATATGTGTGTGTGTGTGAGTGGAGAGAGACAGAGACAGAGATTCCACTCTCGACCCTCTTCTCCCTTCTTTAATATAAATTCATTTTAGTCTGTTGAAGGCTTGGAGAAATTAATGTGTAATTTTCGCCTTGTTCTGTAATAATAATAATAATAATAATAATAATAATAATAATAATAATAATAATAATAATAATAATAATAATAATAATAATAATAAAAGGTTTAGCTTCCATCACACCATGCTTCAAGTCTAGTGGCGAGCTGTTCATGATTAACAGAGGCGGTTAACATCTTAGAGACTTCCTCAGGCGCACATGTCTGCCAGTACTGATCCGCTGACTGCAGAACGTTAATATTTGGCAACGATTCATTTAGAAAGTCATGCACAGAGAAGGCCATTCACCCTTTAGAATATAGATTTATTAATTAATTTTTCTTCCTTTCCCAATAACTGATCTCTTCTTTCTGTACTGCCTATTATCTTATTGTCATAATCTCTGGAAGCTTGAATTGCAAGTCATTGGCCCCTGTAGGCTTGTGCCATGTGAATGGGAGTTTATCTTGTGAATAGTTTACCTTCTGAATGATTATAATAATAATAATCCATAAAAACCTCACAATAGCATGAGTCACTAAAATGGTGAAGAAACCCACAATGGTATAAATGTAAATTATAAATGTATGTATACAAAAAGAGCTTTCGAGAACCTGGTCGAGTCTCTTCCTCAATCTCAGGTTCTCGAAAGTTCTCGTTTTGTATATATATTTATTATATATTTACATTTACACCATTGTGGATTTATTAACCAATAATAATAAAAAATAATAATAATAATGCTAAGAAATTCACAATCTCGTGAAAAACAATGTGCAATAAAATTCCGCAATTATATAGTAAACTATGTTATTTTACATATCAATACAGTTTACTATATAATTGTGGATTTTTATTACACAGTAATAATAATAATAATAATAATAATAATAATAATAATAATAATAATAATAATAATAATAATAATAAGATGATGATGATGATGATGATGATGATAATGAGAGAATGTCTTCATGAGATAAACATAGAAACTTTGTCTTTTTTGGGGGGCCATTCTTTGCTTTTGCCGATTCATATTGTTGAATATTCGCGGCCCATGTGCATCCTGACACCGTTATGCTAGATTTGCATCCCAGTCGGGGCGTGAAATATTGCAAAAGTCTGGTTGTGCAGTATCTGCTTGCCGCAACTTGCAACTCATATCTGTCAAACTAGCTTGCAGAAGAACATACGGGTTACTGGTGGAAGGCCAAACTGCTCGAAAATAATCGAAGAACATTTAGGTTACGTTTCACTGGCAGCATACACGAATACGCGCACAGTGGAATTCGACGCTTTTCCTAGTCGTGAGCATGTACTAATCGGAAGGCCGTTACGTTCGAAATCAAAACACACAATACGACGAATGTTCCTTTAACAAACAAGGCTGATAGAAAAGCCACATCTGTACCTTAATTCTCGTCTTGTGTTTCCTTATCTGTCGCAGTCAACATCTGCCATCTGGCAAAGTCTGCTCAGGGAAACCGTTATCAGTTTGTAAGAGCACCTACCTGGAGGTGAATCAACACCTCCCCTCCCCCGCCCCCGACCTCCCCCTGTCCAAAACCACTTGGTCACCTCACCACCCCCAGGTGAATTTCTTTCCCAAGTCTACGTCTTTTAATGGCTTTACATTCGAGGTGTTAAAACTGAGTCGCTTAAGACTTCTTCCCAGGTCTAATTCTTTTTTTATTTAAGTCTATGTCGGAGTGATCAAATCTTGTTCTGTTACACTGGTTTCTTGAGCTTTAGTCTCTTAGTAAGTTCTACGTATGATGTGGTCAAGTCCTCTTCATTAGATTTCTTAACCAAGTCTAAGTCTTGCAAAGTTTATGCATGAGATAATGTAAAACCAGTCCCCTCAAACGTCTTTGCCATGTCTAAGTCTTATAACCGTTCTGTCATTGTCTTCTTTCCCAAATCTACGTCCTGATAGCTCTACATAAGAGATAGTTATGTCCAATTTCGACCCCCTCCCCCAGCCCCCAGGGACCACTTAAATGCACCCACTTTACAATGAACAAAAACAATAACCACTTCCCAATTTGTTTTACAGCAATCTATAAAACAAACTGACATACCTCACGTCGTCATTTTCGAAGACGTCAAAAAATCTGGAACATAGAAAACATCCGGAAGTGAATTCTTCCGGGCTCAATTTGGCCAACTTTAATTCGCCGTTAGGGAAACGCTTTCATTGCTCGTGTGGAGCATCGAAGTGGAAAAATAATTGTTAAGACTCTATCACGGAGCTTCATAAAAAAAAATGTTATCCTTCCAGTGTAAATCTCGCGAAATTTCATTTTCCTCAACTTAAATTTTCTCATTGTTGTCCTGTGCTAGTAAAGTAAAAACGGAAAAATTGAACATTCCTAATTATTCTATTCGCATTTTCCTATCACATAACAGTAAGGAGAAAATTTAAATTTTGCAATTAAAGCTCTCGGCGCTTGAGCTGGAAAGATTAAATTTTTCTTGAAGCTCAATCACCAATTCTTGATTTTTATTTTTCCCTCTTCGATGTTTTTAAGATCTTAAATGTTTTAAATTTCGATTTTTTGTCAGATTTTCTTATTACCGTTAGGAGCTGCCGAAGTAAAAACAGAAATATGAAAGAATTCATCTTGGTGCCACAGAAGAGTTTTATTTCTTCGCATTCAAATTCCCCAGCCTTTACTTTGCCGTGACGCAATTCATGTCGTTCTGTTAAGCATCTCGCCAAAGGAAAAAAGAAGGAAACCCGTTTTTTGTATCAATAACCAGTAACCAAATCGTTTTACAGTTACGGCGTCGTTAAGCGACTTAATATCGTGAAATCGCTCTTAAGAAAGTCGATGAAAGTATAATTTTATGCTACAAGCTCAAAATAAGAGGCTATATTATTATTCTTATTGCCTTTATTTGATGTTTTTGTTGTTTGGCCTTCCTGTTCAATTTGCGTTGCTAATTTGTGGTTTGAGAGTGACAGCAAAAAATGAGGCAGATTAATTCATACCGGAACAGCTGCTTCCCATATGGTGGCCCTCTTTAATTTCACTGTTATTTGTAATCCACTTTCTGCTTTTCCATTTCATTCGTGAGAGGTCGTACTGAAAAGCTTTCTCTCTCTCTCTCTCTCTCTCTCTCTCTCTCTCTCTCTCTCTCTCTCTCTTCTCTCTCTCTCTCTCTCTCTCTATATATATATATATATATATATATATATATATATATATATATATATATATATATATATAATATATATATATACTGTAAATATATATATATACAGTATATATATATATGTATATATACATTTATATATATATATATATATATATATATATATATATATATATATATATATATATATAATATATATATATAGAGATATATATAGATATATATAATATAGAGAGAGAGAGAGAGAGAGAGAGAGAGAGAGAGAGAGAGAGAGAGAATCTATTATTCTTAAAATTTCTATCATTTTCAATTATCTGTCACTTGTTTGTCACTTGTCAACAACAGCAGTGTCCTAACACTGTCATAAATCATATCTGTACACAACAGCATTCTGACTGTTCTGGTCCAGTGACATGTCACGTCAGAGTTAAAAGACGAGCCTGCCATCTGTTGCCTCCTAAACGCATGATGTATCTTAAAGCAATAATGTCCAGGTTAATATGTAATTCCAAATGTGAGCATCTTCTCTCAGTATTGGAGGTAACATAAACAAAAGAAAGCGCCTGAGATTTTGAGACGAATTTTTAAAGCTGAAGGTTGAAGTGTTGCCCTTCCTAGGTCTCTCTCTCTCTCTCTCTCTCTCTCTCTCTCTCTCTCTCTCTCTCTCTCTCTCTCTCTCTCGATATTGTTCTTACACACACATACATTATGATAATATCCTATACGCTTCTGTTGTGGTATGTAGAGAGTGGTATTTTTTTATAAATACACGAGTATACTTATCCATGTGATACTGTTCTTATCAATATTTATTTATGGCACTGTAGTACAGTCTCTGATGCATGTATTTTTATATAAATGAGAATGAAATAACGATGAACATTAAAAATAAATAATATATACCACCTTAACAACGATTCAATTCTTAACCATAAAAGGCACAATAAACTTGTCTCGTTCACTTCTGCAGCCACTCATTTTTGGGTAAACCTCCTTTTAATATTTTTCAGCCAGGAATGAACAATTACATTTCATGACTCTAAAGCTTACTATTCTTCTTCTACCTTTTTTGGGACGTTAAAAAGAATCCCCGTGAAGCGAGTTGGTCTAACTCTGGCTCCAGTACAGGGCTAACTGTTCTTGTGTACGGGACACTCTGCCTTGAGCTCTTGACCGTCCTAATTCTTTGCTCATCTTGCTCTAGTCGGTCAGAGGATGTCCTGGGGTATAGAATAAGATTTGCGATGCTACAGGAAGTGAGAGAGAGAGAGAGGAGAGGGAGAATCAGAGGCTTTACTACAGCCTCAACTGATACAGCATTTATGTGAGAAAAAATTTAGTTCATTTAAGATTTTCTGAAGAAAAGTCAAATATTGTTTTTTTTAGTACAAGAGCATTTAAAATTGAGTGACAAAAGACATTTTTTTTAAATGTGAATACATTGGGAATAATAATAATAATAATAATAATAATAATAATAATAATAATAATAATAATAATAATAATAATAATAATAAGAGATAAAGAACATTGCGTTGAATCTTTTCATAAATCGTTATCTCTGACGATTTTGAAAAGAAGTCACATAATCATTTGGTTAGAAGCAAGTCATGGCTAGAGTCTCTCTCTCTCTCTCTCTCTCTCTCTCTCTCTCTCTCTCTGACTGGAGTTGTCCTGAGGCGCTTGTTAACGGACTTTTTTGTTCAGTGCGGTCCCTCAAAAAAAAAAAAAAAATCTTGTTCACTCAACCGTGGAAGCTAAACACTCGCCGGTAATGGAGGATAACAATAAGTTTAGAATGAATTAACTGAACAACATCCTTAATTTTGCTGTTTTTGTGGAGAGGGAATTGTGTGAAATCTTCTCTTCTCTCTCTCTCTCTCTCTCTCTCTCTCTCTCTCTCTCTCTCTCTCTCTCTCTCTCTGCTCGTCATGTAACAACAGCAACAACAATAATAATAATGATGATAATAATAATGGTAATAATAATAACAATAATAATCGCAAGGTAACTCAAGATAATTTACCATAATCTCATCTGCAAAAAAAAAAAAATATTTAGATAAAAATCTAGAATTTTAACAAAGAGAAACACACACACAAGTAATATATATACAGTATATATATATATATATATATATATATATATATATATATGTGTGTGTGTGTGTGTGTATGTATATATATATATATATATATATATATATATATATATATATATATATATATATATATATATATACATATATATATATATATATATATATATATATATTGTATGTATATATACATATACATATATATATGTGTGTGTGTTGTGTGTCACAGTAATTATAATCGAAAGTGACGTATCGGAAATAGTAAAAAACACACAAATTAGCGGACACTAAAGTCTTTGGAAAATAACGCTGTGAATTTTGAAAAGCCCCAGCAACTCCAAGATACGTTTGACACCTACCGTGAGAACGACCTGACAAAGTACTCATCACGAAGTGTCTTCGGAAGCTGATTTCTTAAACGACATTCACGCTTAGGTGCCACGATGTACAAAACCAGAGAGCACTTTACCTGTTTTTGCAGAGTCCTTAAGCCTTTTTGTACATCTGCATAATATATATATATATATATATATATATATATATATTACTATTATTATCATTATTCAGAAGATGAAATATATATATATGGAACAATCCCATATATATATAGTGACTTGGAATTATTACAAGCTATCAAAGAATATAGAGTATTCATTAAGAACAAGTAAGAAGAGTGACTTGGATTCAAGCTAAAGAATATATAGTTCATTATAAGAAGTATATATATATATATATACATATATATATATATATATATATATATATATATATATATATATATATTTTTTTTTTTTTTTTTTTACTGAATACGACTTCCCGATAATCTAGCATCAGATTCATATTTTGGGAATGAAATGATGCCCCTTATTTTATGCTAGAATTAGCCCCAAGTAAGGGCCTGTCTCTAAATATCCTCCCACGTTAACATGAAAGGCATAGCTTGGCCCAGTAGCTGAACAAAATCATTTACTGAAGACTCTATTAAACTTTATTTCTGTTGTTGCACTACTGCTGTTGCTATATACATTGAAAAAATCCAATCATTTCCTGGTTTTTCATTCCTCTCGTCGAGAGCCTACCACCGCCATTTTGACCGACGGCCTTTTTAAGGAGCGAAATCAAGAAACCACGGTCCTGGTTTTTCACCTTCCGTACAAAGCTGGTTTCGACGCCGTACGGTGCATTAATGACTTTCCCCCCCTGCCATTTCTTCCCCGCGGTTAACCTTCGAAGGTTAGCCTAGCCGACTGCAATAGTCGCTTTCCGTTAATTTGCGAGAGAGTCCGGCGATGTCAATACGACGTCTCGCAAACGTGATCCATGTCCAGTGGGACCTGTTACGTTTACGTGATGAGGTGGTTCTTGTTGCTGACTTCCTTCTGCGGAGGCAGCTTTTGTCAATGTTTGGTTAATACAGCTGGTCTTGTTTCTTCTTCTATCTTTGTTTGAAGCGGCTTTTGTGTTACGTGATTCTTCATTAGGAAAGGAATTTCTTATACAAACAAGATGCTAAGGCGAAGATATTACCGAGATGAAGTATTCCCAAGGGGAGGGTCTGGTAATCGTAGACCTTATGCCATCAAAGGCCGTTGCTCAAAGGCGGCATGTAAATGTGGTAAAGTGTTGAAAGAAATAAGAGTCCTGATGTAGATCTCTAGACTCGACCACTCAATCGAGAGGAATGTTTTAAGAATAACGGTTATGATTTTCCCTGAAGAGTTATACAGAGTTGGCGAATAAAATAACTAAATGTATCTTCAATTTTATGTATTTTCTCCCAAGTTCGTTCTCTCTCTCTCTCTCTCTCTCTCTCTCTCTCTCTCTCTCTCTCTCCTTACGAATTTCATTTACTGCCATGACTTTCCAAATTATTCTAACCGAGAAATTATCAAGAAATCTTGTGGACGTCAGATAAAAGTATAACCTTTTAGATGTTATTACCACGTGAGAATTTCCAGCTCAGGAAAGAACAATCTCATGGCTGTTTGTAAGTCAGAATCTCATTTCACGCCCTCACACACTCTCTCTCTTCTCTCTCTCTCTCTCTCTCTCTCTCTCTCTCTCTCTCTCTCTCTCTCTTTGTATTCAGTTCTCGAAACGGACGAGATTTGATGAATGGGTCCTTCCCTAAAACCCTTTAGGTGTCTGTTGACCTCATCAATGAATTACGTACCTAGACGATGGTCAACTGCTGTAGGACACAGCTAGGGTGGAGAAAGAAAAAGAAGGGAAATATGACTCGGCACAAGTGTTACTGGTTCCTACCTCCAAATGTTTACTATCAAAACGGAAATACCTCGACGAAGTAATCCTCACCTCACTGGATAAAACTATTCATAAGATATTTTCCATTGGAGATATTACAAAATTAAGAAAGAAAATAAAATCATATATATCTGATTTAAACAGATTTTTTTACTAGCAAGTGTTCTGTTTTCAATTTAGGAAACGAGAAGGGTGAAAATAGAAAATAAAAATCTACGTTGTGGAGTTTGGGTTTTAGAACTCTCTTCAACCACACATTGACGTCACAAAAACAAAGGTCAATAACCCCTAAGAAGAGTAGGGAGTGAACACAGGTCAGAAGTCCACTAAAAGGAAGGAAAAGAGTATCTTCAAGAGAAAGGAGCATAATATGTTTTTATTTAGAAATGGTTGTCAATCTTGTTGTTGGAACGATGTTGTCATTATGGACTTGGGATTACCATTTTTGCCTAGATATATTACAAGCATTGAAAATTCAGTGTTTATCATAAAAATATTCATCAATGATATAAAGAACACAACACAAGAACTAGCGTTTGTATTGCAAGCACGTAAGACTTCGTTATAAGCGGATTCAGGCCTTGACATAAAAGTGAAAAAAAAAAAATCAGCGATTGAAGGAAATTCTGAAATCTCTTAGCTAATAATCGATGACAGAAATCTGCATTAATACCTATTCTCAAGACCAATTCTAGATGAAATAAAATCTCAAACAGATCCGGTTGCCTGACACCTAAAAAAAAAAACAAAAGAATAAATGAAAATTGTCACAGCCTACTTAACCTCAACCGGTTGTTACTCTTTTTGGTCATGTGCATAATAAAAGAAATTCATCTCGCAGGTGATTCTCACCACATGACGTATAACTAAGACTATCCAAGCGCAGATTAACTAGGGAAACGCAGTTTCTTCACTCAACCGCAGCTCGCGAATCGTTTGTTAGTATCTCCGCTTGGAGGAGACCCAGGCATTAGCATTTATAGAGGACTCCAGTCATTAACATTTATGGAAGACATCCAGTTATTAACAAATATGGAAGACATCCAGTTATTAACATATATGGAAGACATCCAGTTATTAACATGTATGGAAGACATCCAGCCCTTTGTTGGCCGAACCGGTTGAGCTTCAGACTGTCGCTCGATGGGCCAGTTATTATGAAGAGTTAGAGGAATGTATTTCTGGTGATAGAAATTCATTTCTCGCCATAATGTGGTTCATTCCAATATAGGTCCCGCTGCTAAGGAAGAGCCACGTAAAATAAGTCAATCCTTCGTCGTTTAATCAGCTCAGTGGTCTGGTAAAACCAAGGAATTAAAATATATGAAGACATCCAGACATCCAGTTATTAACAAATATGGAAGGCATCTGGTCATTAACATTTATGGAGGACATCCACTCATTTACATATATGGAAGACATCCAGTCATTAACATTTATGGAGGACATCCAGTCATTAACACGAAGACATCCAGTCATTAACGTTTATGGAAGATATCCAGTCATTAACGCTTATGGAAGACTTCCAGGCATTAAAATATATGGAAGACATCCAGTCATTAACATATATGGAAGATATCCAGTTATTAACATGTATGGAAGACATCCAGCTGTTAACATAAATGGAAGACATCCAGTCATTAACATACATGTAAGACATCCAGTCATTAACATTTATTGTCGATTATTGTGTGTCAGAAACGTCATTTTTAATTAATCAGCCAAGAGAGGCTATATGCACCTAAGAATAGCTCGTCCTTTGACACAAACCAATATGGAGACTACTCCACTGCTCCGAAGGCATCCAGTCATCAACATTTTACGGCGGTTAATGACTCGTTATCGCGCGTGTCAGCGACGTCAATCTTTAAATACTCCGTCAAGGAAAACTTATACATCCAAGAATAGTTGGTCCTTTGGCACAAAGTGTGTGGAGACTAAGACTCTACCGCTCATGCGCGGTGGTGTACATCGGCTACCACTTTGCTCCTGCGAGTCCCTAGCGGTTCTTTAACGGTACACGAATGAGAGAAGCAATACTTGGGTTAGTGGAGGACGGGGATTGGGTCGGTATTCGGTTTCTGGGTTGGGTGAATTTTGGAACCGAGAATTTTTAGCGTGTCTTGTATGCCGAGTTATCGTTTTTTTTTTTTTTTTTTTTTTTTTTTGCGAGCTCATAAATTGGTCTAGTTTGGTGAGCGCAGGAATTTCTGCAAAGCAAATTCACAACTTTATTCGTTGATGGTGAGGTAGTGAATTTTTGTTTGTTTTATCTCTCTTTCAGGAGATAATAATAATAATAATAATAATAATAATAATAATAATAATAATAATAATAATAATAATAATAATAACACAAGATATGTTTGAAAATTTTAGAAATACTGTTTCAGTTTAGTTTATCTTATCATTCCAGCGTTCTTATGCTCATTCATTTTTCTTTTCCATTTTTGTTTTATTCTTATAATTATGCGTGGTTGTTATTCATATTTTATTTATTATCAGATCATTTAAGGGTTCTTTGTAGCATTCATAATTATGTTGTCTTTAATTTCCCAGGAATTATGTAACGAATGACAAATAGCAAGACAATCACAAACTATTTCTTGAAAGTAGAATTATTAAAATGAAATTTAAAATAGTCACTTCCGGAAAGAAACCTTTCTTCACTGAACGCACAATATTTTTCCCTTCCGTGTCTTGTAACTTCGCAAGTTTATGTGGCCGTCTCAGTTCTCTGAGCTCAAAAGGAAGTCAATTTTATTTCTGACTGATGTGTTAAGTACATTTGCCCCGGAGAGTTTTAAATAAACAGACTGGCCTCGAATGCTTTGAATGACCTTTCTGAATAAACCATTCATTTCTGACTTTACAAAAAAAAAAAAAAAGAATTATAAAAATAGATCAACTGAGCAATCACAATCACAAAAAATCTATATATCATTTGGCAGCCGGAAGGAACCTTAGGGAAAACGCTTTACCACAGTCACGTGAATCGTGTCTCGAAGAGTTGCCAACGATCGTTAATTTTGGTATTTTCTTCCCCTTGCAGTGTTGGCCTGAAGGTCCTGACCGAAAAGGAAGAGCGCCAGATGGACACCATGGGAGAGGTATGGCGTGCCTTGACGGCATGGGAGACTCTCCAGTGTGAGGATATGTTCCCCAAGTAAGTTTGTTTCCCGTTTTATTGTTTTTATTGGTTTTTTGTTTGGTCTGTTGAGTAGCCAAGCTTGGCCTCTGCAGGCATAAAGCCGACCTGCTCTGATAAGTATGTAGTCTTCAAAAAGCCTTTGAAATGGTGACATTGCCTTACTGTGGTCTGTTAGTGGGCAAGAGCCCCAGCAGGCATAAAGCATACCTGTACTGGTAAATATGTAGGCTTCACAAAACCCTTGAATTGGTTTTATTGGCTCTTTTTATGGTCTATCTAGTGGCCAAGTTTGGCCTCTGCAGGCATAAAGCTGACCTGCTTTGATAAGCATGTAGTCTTCAAAAAGTCCTGGAAATGGTTTTATTGGCACTTTGTTTGGTCTGTTTAGTGGTCAAGGGCCTCTTCAGGCATAAAGCTGACCTTTTCTGTGTATTGATAGGTATGTAGTCTTCAAAAACGCCTTTGAATTGGTGACATTGCCTTACAGTGATCTGATACAACTGCCCTATAGAGCTTTTGCCTTGATATGCTGTAGTGGCCCAAGAAACCTTTAAATCCTTTTATAAAGTATGATTGATTGTTACACTAGTGACCCTTTGAACCCTTTTTTATAGTAAAATTTATTACTTTAATTAGATATGATGGAAGCAAATATTCTTTTATTCAGTACTACCGTGTAACTTGAATGAAATCTGACTGCCTAAATGAAATCTGTATCATTGTCTTGAAAAATTTGCTTCAAAGGTCCTTTCCTTTGTTCAATTTAAAAATTACCGTCCTGCGGCCTCCAAAATTCTAGACTTTGTCCTGCCCATCTTTTAGGTCCATAAAAACCTTCATAGCCCTTGAAAGAAAGTCTTAAATTATAAAGCATTAAACACATTGAATTAATTTCCACTCTTTTTCAGGTGCGACGGCCCCAAAGCCCTGGAAATCGTCAACGAAGTTGCCCTTGCAGCCCGCAAGTAAAACGCGCCCCAACCGCTCAGGACTTCCTTCCTTGCTGCCTTGATCCACTGAAGGACTCAATTTGCATCCACAGGAAGGATCCCACCTCAGGCATCATCAGCGTCACATTCCTGTCTGATTGATGTTGCGTGAATCTGAGTAAAAAAAAAAAAAAAAAGGGATTCCCTTGGCACCAAGCGAGGGGATTCCATTTCTCAGGAGAAAGGGGACTTGATTGTTATTTTCTTTGCCCGGTACAAGGGAGCTATTAGATCGTGTGCGGTCAAATCGTACAGCTAGCTTAGTCAGGGATACGAAGTTTACTCGAAGCCATTATTACTGGGATAGAAATATAAAAGGCTGTTGATTCTCTCCCCTGACAGTGTACTGAATCGGCTTGAACAATGTCAAGAAGAAGAAAATAACTACTCATATTATTCAGTCTCCCAGTGGAAAAAAAATTTTAATTCAAATTTATCAATCACTGATAATCTCATATCACGTGGTATATGATATTCATTCACTGCCAAGTCAGAACCAGAAACAAACGGCAAAGATTAAGAATTAAGTTGAGAATCGAGTTGATTAAATGATGCATTTCTTTATGCTGGGGAAACTACGTCATAAGAAATTCACAAAAAAAACAACGACCACTATCCTACATTCATACTCTGTAAATAAAGAAAAAAGTAAAAAAATTCTCTCGTCATACTCAGACGATTGTTGTTGTTGTTGAACTTGTTGTTATTATTGTTGTAAATTTTTTTTACTGCACTAACACACACTGTATAGCAATACTTCGTAGCTGTGATGTATTTTGTTTATTGTTTTTTTTTCAATTGTTGTTAATTCAGATATGTTTCTATTCTGAGAATTACTAACAAACATGTTAAAAGCCGGAAACACTACTTTTACTTCGCCAAAGGAAAATTGCTACTTTTCCCCAGAACTAAAAGCAGTGCGACTAATCTACAGGAACTATGAAGTAGTTTCCCTCTAGTATTTTTTTAAACTATTTACAAGTTATTGATTATCAAAAAAGTCACCAAATTTGACTTCGGTCATTGGTGAATCTCCCACCATCCCCCTAAAAAAAAAAAATTGTTGCTGAAAACATTTTGTCAATTTAGACCCTGTTTTTGTAACTCGTTTATCCCAACATGTTTCTGACACAACGTCAGGATTCTTTTAGATACATATCGTGATGTACAGATCTCCCACCCACCCAATTTTATTTTTGTGTATGTCCTATTTATTTCAGTAACTTGTTATGATTTTTTTTTTTTACATATGAGTTAAGTTTATATTTATTCTCTGTGCTATTTATACATTGTTGTATGTCGCAAGAGTTGATATATATTGCCTTGTGACGTAGCGAACAATAAAGAATACTTTTTAATAGTGATGGATTTTCTTCGCCTTCAATATTTACTTTTTGAAGCTGGAATTCAAATGAATATAAACTGCTTGCTATTATTGCTTTCTTCACTGATATGTAGTACATGCATAACAGGAAAACATACATATTTTCTCTCTCTCTCTCTCTCTCTCTCTCTCTCTCTCTCTCTCTCTCTCTCTCTCTCTCTCTCTCTCTATATATATATATATATATATATATATATATATATATATATATATATATATATATATATATATATATATATATATGTATATTTATATTTATATACATAAATATTTATATTTATATTTATAGAGAGAAGATTTATAGAGAGAAAGAGAGAGAGAGAGAGAGAGAGAGAGAGAGAGAGAGAGAGAAGAAAGAAAACCTGGGTGACAAACAGTTTGATATTTCAAAATAAAAATACAGATAGCGGCAAAGTAAGTTTACCTTAAAATTTGAATGAAGATTGAAAAGGAAAGAGAATAACAGTGCTCTCTTCCATAAGTAGGACACTTGTAATCATCGGCATTAACTACAATAAAGTTCAAGTAAGAAAATATCAACTAGAGAAAATGTACAGAAAGCAAACCTGATAAAAAAATTCAGATGATCTCATTAAAAAAGTCATTATGCCTAATGAAAGATCAGCAATCCTAAAAAGTCAGCAGACTTCCTAAATTAAACAAATTAAACAAGTAAAAAATGCGCCGAAGTTTCTTGGGCGCAATGGAGTTTTCTGTACATCGTATAATCAAGGTCACCGAAAGTAAGATCTATCGTTCAGTGGTCCCGGTATAATGCTGTACGAGCCACGGCCCATGAAACTTTAAACCATGGCCCGATGATGGCCTATCCTATATCGTTGCCAGAAGCACGATGATGACTAAATTTAACCTTAAATAAAACAAAAACTACCGAGGCTAGAGGGCTGCAATTTGGTATGTTTGATGATTGGAGGGTGGATGATCAACAAACCAATTTGCAGCCCTCTAGCCTCAGTAGTTTTAAGATCTGAGGGCGGACAGAAAAAGTGCGGATGGACAGACAAATAGCCAACTCAATAGTTTTCTTTTACAGAAAACTAAAGAGAGGTAAGTAATGCAACTCGAACTAGTATTTGGATTGATATATCTCGAAATATGGGTCATTTTCATAAAGCCACACTAACCTAACCTAACCCTGACTCATACGTCCTAGCCAGGCCTCAAAACATCACTGACACCAATCCGACTCCCCCCCCTCCACCCGCCCCCCTCAACCCCGGCAATCCTAAAAGCATAGCAGAAGCAAGATTATCGAAGTCAGTGGTTCACACCAAAAAAAAGAATATAAAAAAATAAAAAAAAACATGAAAAAAAAATGTAATGCATATTTGCTATTAGCATATCTTGTGTGCATGTGCTGTGTAGACAAAGAAAACAAAAAAAAGCAACAAACAAAAGCATACAATATGAACCTACAGAAATGGTTCAAAAGAACAGATGTAAAACCACGGTTTAACGATTATAAAAACCAAGTTATACCAATAAAAACAAACAGTTAAACGAAAATTGAGCAAAAACCATAAACCATCAAAAACCCGTGGAGAAAAATTTGGAAACAGCATTAACAATGCTTGCAAACAGTTCTGGGCTTAGATCGATATAAAGATATAAGATTATATTCTTTCAGTCTGAAACAGGTTGTTAATGTAATTACAAAAAAACGAAGGTTACAATAGCGAGATATATTCAATTGTTGACTATTTTACCAAAAGCAAAAACAAAAACGTAAGATTTAAAAATAACAATATTACCAACTCATAATATCAAAATTATTATAATGAACAAGAAATCCAATACTAAGTTAAACAAAATCTTAAAGACACTGCCCTGCTGCTATAATAATAATAATAATAATAATAATAATAATAATAATAATAATAATAACATTACGCAAGAAACCTTTCTCCTCCCCACGGCAGCCAGGAGACATGCACCGAGCGATCCCCATAGCGTACGAGCAAATCATCGAACATCGAAGTAATTGACCAAATTACCGACCACCGCCGCCTACGCCTCTTGGAAGCATTGCACATTGGGAAGGAGAAACCAACACTCAACATTATGCAAGAAACCTTTCTCCTCCCCACGGCAGCCAGGAGACATGCACCGAGCGATCCCCATAGCGTACGAGCAAATCAAAATTCGGCATCCGAGGACCGAAATTCTTCTCTTCATCCTCAGCACTACAACGCCGCTCGCACGCAAGACGAAAACAGAACTTGATGGGAAGGCTCCGCCCGAGGGTACATGCCCCGGGCAGCCAATCATAATTCAGCACCGATCATGACCTCCCCTATAAATAATAATAATAATAATAATAATAATAATAATAAAGTATATCTTAGTTTAACCAGACCACTGAGCTGATTAACAGCTTTCCTAAGGTTGGCCCGAAGGATTAGACTTATTTTACGTGGCTAAGAACCAGTTGGCTACCTAGCAACGGGACCTACAGCTTATTGTAGAATCTGAACCACATTATACCGAGAAATGAATTTCTATCACCAGAAATAAATTCCTCTAATTATTCATTGGCCGGCCGGAGACTCGAACTCGGGCCTAGCAGAGTGCTAGCCGAGAACTCTACCGACTCGTCCAACGAGGAACTCCTGCTGCTATAATAATAATAATAATAATAATAATAATAATAATAATAATAATAATAATAATAATAATAATAATAGATTGCTAAGCTTAAACAAATGTCAAACTAGCGCATCTCTTGAACTAAGTAACAATAATGGATAATGCTGGCTTTGCAATGGGCAATTGTATGCAGAAGTAGCTTAGGAAAAAATACCTTGAACGCGAAAAATCAAAGAAAAATAAGTAAAGCACAGATAGGCAAAAGTAACTTAGCCACCTGTCAATCTGATTATATTGAATCTTTCATTTCTGATTCACAGTTAACTGTTATTTTACCGTGAATGATAAAATAAACATCATTAACAGAATACACTGGAATCATATTATGCATTTCCACTTTATTATTTACTATTATTATTTAGCAGATGAAACCTATGCTTGTTCCACTAAAGGGGCCATTGACATGAAATTCAAGCTTTCAAAGAATATTAAGGTGTTCATTAGGAAGAAGTAAGAAGAAGTAAAGGGGAAATGCAGAAAGAAGAGATACTTATCTCGAATTCATATGGTAGTTAAAATACAAGAATAAAAGATACAATGTTAAAAGAAGTTGGATTTCAAATTTCTAACTGTTTTCATAAACTAAAGAGTTACTGCTGAACTGATATGAAGAAAGGAATTCTTCAATATTTGTAAGAGCTGCACCTTGCTGCACGGTGGGTCCTTGAAATGTATCTTTCCATTTTGTTATAATTTAGCAATATGTAATCGGTTACGCCTAAAAGGATTGCTTTACTTTATGTAATCTAGCAATATGTATCGAAAAGTACATAAAGGTTGATCTCTGTACTTTACTTTAATACAGAAATATGTAACCGATAAGTACATGAAGCTATCCACCAATATGTAACCGGTTATGCCGAAAACGATTTCTGTACTTTATGTAATCTAGCAATATGTATCCGAAAAGTACATAACGCTTGATCTCTGTACTTTATTTAATACAGAAATAAATAACCGATAAGTACATGAAGCTATCCAACAATATGGAACCAGTTATGAGGGAAACGTTTTCTGTACTTTATGTCATCTAGCAAAATGTATCCGAAAAGTTACATAAAGCTCGATCTCTATGCTTCATTTAACACAGCAATATGTAACCAACGAGCACATGAAGCTATCCACCGAATTCAGAGGTCACCATCGTTAAGCACCTGTCGAATATCGAATATCGTTCTTTTCGAAAGCAACAAACTCCGAGTTCGCTAATTGGAAAGAATTCGCGAAGTTGTCGACCTTAATATGTTTGTGTATATCGGGCTTTGTGTCAACAAACCTCCTGACGATGATTTTATTACGGAATGTGTTTGTCTCTCAGAGATAACAATGATGTTTCTGATTGACGACTGACCTGTATCAGGCAGCTGTTACCTGTAACTGTTTAGGTAAACATATTTTTACGCTTTTTCGTTTGTCAGTTTTTTTTTTTTTTTTTTTACCGTTATGTATCACGTTCAGGGTTATAAACTAATTCACACACAGAAAGAGAGAGAGAGACTTAAGATTAGAGCTTGGAAAATTCACGGGAGAGAGAGAGAGAGAAACTTGAGATTAAGCTTGAAGAATGCGCGCTTCGACAAGAGAGAGAGAGACTTGAGTTTAAACTTGGAAAATGTGCGAGCCAACTCACATATGAGAGAGAGAGAGAGAGAGAGAGAGAGAGAGAGAGAGAGAGAGAGAGAGAGAGAGAGAGAGAGAGAGACTTGAGCTTAAGCTTGAAAAATGCACGAGCCTACTCCATACAAGAGAGAGAGAGAGAGAGAGAGAGAGAGAGAGAGAGAGAGAGAGAGAGAGAGAGAGAAAGAGAGAGGAGATTGCTTGGAAAATGCGCAAGTCTACCCACATACGAGAGAGAGAGAGAGAGAGAGAGAGAGAGAGACTTGAGCTTAAGCTTGAAAATGCACGAGCCTACTCCATACAAAAGAGAGAGAGAGAGAGAGAGAGAGAGAGAGAGAGAGAGAGAGAGAGAGAGAGAGAGAGAGAGAGAGAGGGGGGGAGATTAAGATTGGAAAATGCGCGAGCCTACTCCATACAAAGAGAGAGAGAGAGAGAGAGAGAGAGAGAGAGAGAGAGAGAGAGAGAGAGATACGAGATTAAGCTTGAAAATGCGCGAGCCAACTCACAAACTTTTTATAATTATCATTGTCATATAATTTTTACCGTTACTGACATCATCAAATTGATCATATGAATTCAGACGGAAAACTGCAAGAGCCACTGCCCCGATGTAATATCTTCGAAAAGAAAACTGAAACTTTATAAGGAATTTTAGGATTCTTGCGTGTGAAAGGAATTAGGAACAGAGGAAATATAGGATATTTTCGTATATATTTGGCGTGGATACTGAGATTATATTAGAATAATTTGGACATTAGGATAACATTTCTCGTGCAAGACTGAAAGGTTTGAAATCATGAAATTTTCGAGCTGAATCACGAACTCTATTTGCTCTTCACTTCTATCACGGTCGTAGAATCCTACAACCAGTCCCATCCATTAAAAACTGAAACCTTTGTCCTCCACTTCTACCACAATCGTAGAATCCTACAACAGTCCCATCCATTAAAAACTAAAATCTTTGGCCTCCACTTCTACCACAATCGTAGAATCCTACAACCATCCCATCCATTAAAAACTAAAATCTTTGGCCTCCACTTCTACCACAATCGTAGAATCCTACAACCATCCCATCCATTAAAAACTAAAACCTTTGTCCTTCACTTCTACCACAGTCGTAGAATCCTACAACCATCCCATCCATTAAAAACTGAAACATTTTGCCTCCACTTCTACCACAGTCGTAGAATCCTACAACCATCCCACCCATTAAAAACTAAAACCTTTGTCCTCCACTTCTACCACAATCCCAGAAGCGATGTCAGATGCTCTTTGGCCTAACCCAAACTACAATACAATCCAGCCGAGATTACACAAACTTCGTCATTCACTTTAACAGCTTTTAATCTATGAAATCTAGTCTATGAAATTTCTCCCTCTTTGCATTTCAGCCATCACAAATGAACCAGTGTACATTTTAAGATGAGTTTGAGACTATGTCCTAGATGTCCCGAAATAGGGTGCAATGTTGATACGATCTATCACTTGATTCAATTCCAAAGTCGGAGCTGATATTGCTATCAGTAGTTATTATATACATGTAATGGTCGGGTGTATAAGAGAAGGAATCGACAAAGTAATCCTCATTCCTAGAAGGGTGAAACCAATTTACAAGTATTTCCACAGGTAAAATTCTATATTGTACTGTATATTGTACTGTATAGTGTAATTCAAGCCCCTAACAGAGGGTATCTAATCCTCTGATTTCTATCTAATACTATTTCTTCCCCAAAAGGAGCAATTCCTCAACATATTTCAAAAATGCTTTTTAGCTTCAGGGAAGGTCCATTTACGTTCTGACCGTGTCCAGAAAAGTTGCGTTTTAAATGACTTTCTGAAAATAAATATAATATTATTTCGTTTGTTGTTAAATACAAAAAAAAAAAAATGCTTGCTACTTACCTTTCTTTACTTAGTATCGATGGCTAGAATCAGTGCTTACTCGTAGACAAGGGGACGAACTGCAGTAAGCGAGCAATGGTTCCACTACCTGTAATGAAAAAGATATGTATATATATATATATATATATATATATATATATATATATATATATATATATATATATATATATATATATATATATATATATATATATTGTCATGACCACAATCCCCTCTTAATTTCTCAGGTACATCAACCAATCTACAGTTACTTCACAGTCCATTATGTTATATATCTCACAAACTTGCACTTAAATCTGAAAATTTCTAATCCCTTGATCCTAAGGGTATTAAAAAGCCATACATTGGCAACATACCATCGTCTGAGAACAACTTTTATGCCTAAAATTTTTACCCTCAGGTCTCTGTAAGTCTAACAGAAACTCTTCTTTCCTCATGAAAACATCTACCCTCTCAGGATATCAGTATCTACACTATACATCCTCAGCTCTTCCCATTTCAACCACTGTCGCAGTTCTGTGTCTAGGCTACTGTTGCAAACTTTCAGTAGGTCCCTAGACCTATGAGCTGAAGACAAATGTTTCTCTTTGCTGTTAAACTTCTTACTCTATGTTTCATTAATACCATGATCTTTAAACCTTCTTTTTCCTATCCGACACTGTTCTCTATGTATCACTCTTTATGCCTTTAGACTCATTTTCTATCAAAATCTTAGTATACGCTCTTCACTATAATGCTACTTAATGTTATTCCTCTCACTCATTCCAACTGAACCTTTCCATTATGTAGGAATACATTACACATCCTGGCCAGCCTATCAATATTGCCACAGTATCGACAGTATAATTCCTGATACGAAACACTGATGACATTCCACTCTTCATCATTTTATCAGCCCACCTTTTAAGCTCAAGTGCCACTTTTAAGGCTGATGTTCAGAGGTACGTTTTACTGCACATTCGAAAATAGGTTTTGAGTTATTTTTGGATACTATTAGGTATTTATCATTCCATAATAATATTATTGATTAATAGCACGCATAAATAAAAGATTAACTTAATTCTCAATACATTTCTCATGTAGCTATTGTGCCAATACCCCACACTCCCCCTTTATTTCTTCCTTTTTAAATTTAGAACCAAATAGCAAATGGGTCATCATTTTTGTCCCCCTTTAATAAAGTTTTTTACGTTTTCTTTTACAGAAACAAGTGTTTTGATAGAAAATAGAGATGCATATATTTTAATGGGGGACATTTGTAAAATTACAGTTTCCGTAAATCGATCTCACAAAATTATGAAATGTTTGATGAAGAAATAAAGTAATCTACCACATTTGTTAATAATCAATTAAAAAAATATTTACAATTAAAAATATAACTTGCTTTGACCGCTAGCGCTAAATTAAAATGACATGCCTTTGTAAATGCTCAAAGTTTACAAGTCATTTTCGGGATGAACTTTCAGACATTTGTCTCCAAGCAACGATCAAATAAGGCATTCTCGAGATAGATTTCACTCGGCCCAAACTTGTATCTCGAAGACGTTAATTTCATAAAGAACAAGAGAATTTTTGTCTTCATTCTAAGTGTGTAGTCTCGTGCACGATAAGAAAGCAAAAAACAGTGCATATTTTTTTCTGTATTTTCAGTAAACACAGCATTATTCCACCTGCCATTTGCCTATCTGCTGAAGAATGTATATACAAATAAAAAAATACTTTTACACGCATACCCTTATAACCTATGACTACGAATGGCTAAAATAATGGGAGGCTAGACACTAAAATCAAAAAAGTAACTTCAGAATCCACGAGAAATATATCGTGACCACTGATACAAAGAATGTTTGATAAACTTATGCCAATATTTTAACGGTTTGAGGCCAAAAAGAATAATTGAACAGATGAACCAATAAACTAATGCTAACTTTTCTTATAAGCATAATAGTATTCACGACGGAACAGATATAGGCCTAGATATACTAGGCCTAGCGCGAAATCCTAAATCGTATATCTAAAGCAACGCTGGTTCAAGGGCTCAGCAAACCACCATTAATTTACTGAACAGAGAGGCCCGAGAAACTAGATTAAGGCGTGAAATTCAGTCAGTTCTCAGAATTAGACCTCAACAATAGTTCTTCAAGAGTGGTAACTTTACTTATGTGAGTGCACGGGCTTAGAACAGTCGCAGGAAAAATTGGAAATGAAAATCGACGTACTTAAGATTTGTGCGCATTTCGTACATACCTTCGGGGTACAATTACAAGAGGCAGATTTTCGAGGACAAAAACATTTTCTGAGCCGATGGAATTTAAAGATGCAAGAGTTCAACATTAGTTATCCAATAATCATTCTTGAAAAATACACTGTGAATCTGTTAAACCAAGCATTCTATAAACACTTTTCTATATATATATATATATATAATATATATATATATATATATATATATATATATATATATATATATATATATATATATATATATATATATATCAGACACACATATATATATATATATATATATATATGTGTGTGTGTGTGTGTGTAGAATCTACTGGTCATTTTTACTAGACATATGTAACTGTAATAGCTTATATATATATATGTATATATATATATATATATATATATATATATATATATATATATATATATATATATATATATATATATATATATATATATATATATATATAATAATCCGGTATATCACCACATATAATATATGTTGAGAGAGACAATTCATTAATCAATTCTGAATCACATATAAACATATGTTGAAAGAGAGAGAGAGGCACTTACATTCATTATACTGTTACATCACCCAATATGAATATTCTTTGATCATCCAGCCAAGCGATGGTCTGAAAGTTCATTATACGCGATCATGAGTGTCTAGTTAGAGAGACAGACGCCCTAAGATATTATTGGGCGCTTTTGCACGTGGGGGAAGCATCTAATCTTATTGCCTTCGAAAATCTCATTTGGACTTTTAAAACTGTCTGTGATTATGTGCGCAAAAATAATTCCACTAGATTTGAATAGTGACAAATGAATGATGTTTAGTATTATAATTAACTTTTCAGTTAGCTGTTAGGATATTTTAAAATTTACGGCGTCGTTTTACGTACGAAAGTTAAATAAAGTTTAAAGTTCCCTAAAGCCGGTGGAGGGACTTTAGCGGTAGAAAGATGAGTGAACATTCCTTAGAGTTTAGTCTCTCTCTCTCTCTCTCTCTCTCTCTCTCTCTCTCTCTCTCTCTCAGAAGATTTTTGGCATAGGAATGAATGTGTATCATTCGGGATCAGCATTATCCGTGAAAAGATTGGCTTATTTCGATTTGTGAAGGGGATGAATATATATCATTTGGGTTCAGCATCATTCGTGAAAAAATGCATTTATTTATTTATTTCAGTTTGTGAAGGTTTTTCTAAATAAGGTAATTAAGAACTGTATTGCAGCAACATCATTTTAATCACTTGTGTATTCTGAAGGCAAACATTCCTTTAAAGTATGGCATAATAATTACATTTATAGAATAAATGAACGAGAGCCAAGTCATCTCTTAAATTAGTGACTGAATGTTTACAACGTGCAATAATCTGCGCGAGGGAGGAATGCACTCTGGCACCGCATTTTAAGGTACCAAAATGATCTTCAGGGCAGTGGTGTTGCTGGGTCCTTCTATTCGTGTGATAGATGACGAAATAATGAAGCTTAATTTATAATGAGGCCCCTGGTTGCTATTCAGTAAAGTGACTCAAGATGAAATGGATGTTATTTATAAAACTAAACTTACATTGTCGGGTGAAAATACTTGCAAGGGAATTTTAGTTTCTCATCGGTGAACCCACCATCACCATTTAAAGGTCTCTGAAATAAACTGTATCCAAGGCCATCCCACTTCACCCTAAAGTGATAAACGTATGATAAAGCATGATAAACTATGAAAAAAAAATTGATTGAACGTCACTGTAATTCTGTATTACACAGGCTACAGTTAAAGATGCAAAAGCTACAGTTAAAAATACTGTTGGGAATCTTGCTTCGTAATCACTTTTCCTGTGCTAGATCGAGTCTGATTAGTCATCGTCCTGCGCTATTTCCCTTTTAAACTTGACCAAAAATATCCCTGTACCAAAATACGACGGACTTACAAAACGTGTTTGTTTTCTTGTTACGTTCGTCACACTTTCAGCGCATTATTTTTCTCACAAACAATAACTGCCGCATGTCAAGAGGGGCCTATGTGCAAAAATTAGTTTTGAGATATTAATCTTCAAAGTTTTCCATTTGTACCGGTTTATATCATGCGACTTCGTACCATAAATTTTGGGGGTTTAAGGGTGATTTTCGTTTGAAACTTGTTCTCAATTGAAAATTACATGTCTTTTCTATATCTTCCCACCACTAGCTCAATATCGCCATGTTTGAGGGTTAGGCCCCTCTGACATGCGGCGCCTATTTATGGATAAGAAGAGATAATTCACTAAACTTCCCCAGGCCCCCCAATTCTTTTCCCTTTTGCAAGGCTCTCACACAGATCCGTGATGTAAAGGAAATAATTAGACATTAACAAGAGAAACTACAGTATCTAAGGAATTTGGGAAAAGCAAAAATTACAGTAAATGGAAGATAGAAATTGAACTTCCATAACTGCTAAGGAAACAGAAAATAAAAATAAATAGACTTTTTTCAAGAAAATGTTATTTATATATATATATATATATATATATATATATATATATATATATATATATATATATACTGTATATGCCATTTGCATATAAAAAAAATATAGTCTGTCTATTCTCTGAAAACTGAATATCTTAAAGGCATATTTCGGTGCACCTTATAACGGAACTCTTTGCAATGTTATAGAATATGAATAGGGTTCATCTTAATAATAATAATAATAATAATAATAATAATAATAATAATAATAATAATAATAATAATAAAAATTGATCATTTAGACGTCAAAATAACATCTCCAGTGTCTTCGTTGACATATTGGGAACAACGTTTTGATTTTAATCTTGAACTGACGATACAGTAACAAGGATCATCAACATTAGCATTCCTTAACTTTTATCATTCGGAGTTTATTCAAATAAAGCTAGCAAAGAACCCCTGGTTTTAAAAACTGACAAAACACGACTTCAGGATGACAAATTGAATAAGGCATATAAGTGACTTAGGCAGCGCGCGTTCCTGTTAGAGGCTCAGAAACCTTTTAACATTTTGTAACTTTTAAGGCTTTAGGTTTCGCAGAAGATGATTCTCAATGAAGCGTAATTGGTAACAAGACCTATTGTCACTTATACCGTATTTATAAAAAATAATAGCCAGAGAACAGCCTCGCTGCCGAACTCCTCAGTTCCAGAGGTCCTTTATTTCTCACACCCCTGGACTGTGGAACAGCCTCCCTTCAGAGGATGTCGTGCAGTTGGAACTTCAGAAGTTCAAGCGGAAATCCAATGCATTACTACCCTAATAATATTCTTCTTGCATTTTAATACATTTTTGATCTATTTATCTATCTATTAATTTTTTTTTTTTTGATGAGTGGGATCTCTTCTTTCTGTATTTCACTTTACTTCCTCTTACTTCTTCCTAATGAACACTACATTCTTCTGAAGCTTGAATTTCAAGTCAATGGCCCCTTCGGTGGGCTTGTTCCATATGAATAGGTTTCATTTACTGAATATTAATAATAATAATAATAATGATAATAATAATAATAACAGAACTGGTAATTAACTTGTCTCCTGGAATTAAGGGACAGAAGCAGTCACTAAACCAACCGGTCCTTGGATTAGTGATTACCACAGATAAAATTTAAGGAGTTGCTGGCCTATAGGGTGCTACGAGACTCGCATTAAAAAAGGATTTTTGAGCGGTAATTTCCCGTTCTCCTTACATGACAAGGCCAGGTTTTGATTTAAGGGGTTTGTGTGAGAGAAGTTTTGTATGAGAACTAAAAAAACTTGAAATATAGAACAACTCAGGAGATGCTTTATGAAACCCAGAATTTAGAATATCAGTACAGGTAAGAGTTTGTAAAAGGATTATTCATGAATTATACGCAATTTCCACTCATCAAATATGGTTCAGTCTAGAACGGGGTTTGAAGTATTTGAATTATATTTCTGATACAAAGACTTCAAAAGTGATTCAGGTGGGGGTGAGTCTAAGACTGTTCTCACGCTGTTAACATAAACCATCAGAGTCTAAAATTCTCTGTACAACAACAACAGAATCCATAAATATAATAATTAACTGCAGTAATTATTTTAATAACTATATTCTACTTTTTTAATATTATCTATTTTTAACATCTTTTAAGCTTCTTAAACCCACAGGGAAACAAAGCCTGAACGCAGAAAATGCCTGAAGAGACTTACTAAAGGGTTTCTCTGAATCAGCCACTCAACCTCTTCAGGTGAAATGGGTTCAGCCGCACAGGTTGACTGAACAAATTAACTCTTGACACCTGCTCTTTCTATTCTTCAGCTTGTTCCCCCCTTTCTGCTTTCTCTCTCTCTCTCTCTCTCTCTCTCTCTCTCTCTCTCTCTCTCTCTCTCTCTCTTTTTAGAGTGTAGTACTAAATTATTTTCTTTCAGTCCTAAATCCTTTTATACTTATGGTCTTGTTTTTTTTATTTATAGTTTTGTTCGTTGAGGTTCAACTATGATAGAAGCATGACTGATTTCTGAATTTATTTACTTCCATAATTTAAGGAATGAAATTTCTTTTATGATACATAAAGCTAGACTTATACCACCAAGAGCTCTTTGCTCGTACAAGCAGCCAGTGAAATGGAGTTTCAATAATTTGTTGATATTATCTTTTTTTATAGGCAATTGTTTTCCCTAATATAGACTGCTGATCCGATTTCTTTCACGGAAGCTTATTCTATTATCTGACCCGAGACATATGTATGACGAAACAAGTAAAAAATGCGCCGGAGTGTCTTTGGCGCAATCGAGTTCTCTGTACAGCGTATAATCAAGGCCACCGAAAATAGATATATCCATTGGTGGTCTCGGTATAATACTGTATGAGTCGCGGCCCTTCAGACTCTCAGCCGGTCGTGGTGGCCTGTGTTGTTTCGTTGCCAGAAGCACGATCATGGCTAACTTTAACCTTAAATAAAATAAAAACTACTGAGGCTAGAGGGCTGCAATTTGGTATGTCTGATGATTGGAGGGTGGGTGATTAACATACCAATTTGCAGCCCTCTAGCCTCAGTTGTTTTTAAGATCTGAGGGCGGACAGAAAAAGTGCGGACGGACAGACAAAGCCGGCACAACAGTTTTCTTTTCAGAAAACTAATAAAGAAAATTAATCACGATATTTACTCATTTATCCAGTTTTATGATTTTCTCCAAAGGTTTACTTAATTCACAATATCCTCTTCAAGAACTTGTACTACACATTTCCTCTTCAAGAACTTTGTATTACAATCTTATATTCTTCAACCTTAGTTATCTTGAAGCTATCGGGGTTCTCCTGTCATGATTCAAATAGAATTAGCACCTGCAGAGGAGTCTTCAGTATAAGCTGCCATTTTTTTTTTCAGTTCGATTCAGGTACGGCTTGCTTGAATTTACTATCATGTTATTGCTTCATAAAAAACAAACAACACAACACTAATGCAGACATTGACATTATCGTATCTCTATCTATAAAAAGACGCTCATGAACACATATTACACACACATATATACATATATATAAATATATGCATATAAATAAATAAATAAATATATATATATATATATATATATATATATATATATATATATATATATATAATTATACAAACACACACACATATATATATACATTATTTATATGTATATATATATATATATATATATATATATATATATATATATATATTATATATATATATATATATATATATATATACAGTATAAAAATTTCATCGTTTTTTTAATATTATCCTGCTATATATTTTTTTCGTAAAGAAACTGAACAAGATTCTCGAAATTACATTTAAGATAAATGGTAAAAAGTTACCAGCTTTAAGCGTAAAAGCATTTTCCATAGCAAACTCAATAAAGAAAACTACGACAGGAAAAATTATGATATTAAGAAGGCTGTGTTTGTTGAGTTTTTGTAATGGAATGTACGCTAAAGTAGTGAGTTAATGTGCTAACTTGATTATTAACTTGGGTAACGAAGAAATAATCTATTGAGATTCCTTGCTTCTAAGGACAGTCTGGTTTTCGAAACGAGTTTCCTTGTGTGCCTTCATATTGATTAGAAGCTTAGCCTCGAGTTTGTGTTGTTGTTCTCTCTCTCTCTCTCTCTCTCTCTCTCTCTCTCTCTCTCTTCCCTTTTTCTTCTGTTCTTTCAAATATATACCGTACAACTGACAATACGATAATCATGCTCTCTCTCTCTCTCTCTCTCTCTCTCTCTCTCTCTCTCTCTCTCTCTCTCTCTCTCTTCAAATACTCTAAAACTGGTAATAAGATAACCAAATTATTCAATTCAGGCTTTAAACTTTTTGTACACAAATATTTGGTTAAGACTTACCTAACTGAACTCGGTATCTTTTGCTCATTAATCTGTCCATATTATAAACAGCGTCTAAACAATGCTTTCATTGAAGGGAAAAACCTCTTTCGAGGCGCGTCTAGATCTTTCGTTTTATTCAGCAAAAGATGAACCGGTGACTCACAGGCAGGACCGAAGGAGGAGAAGAAGAAGAAGAAGAAGTGTCAGCATTTAAAAATACCCAAGATCCCTCTGCGTTAACTCATTCTCAAACCGAACGATGCTCTCTGGGCACGTCCGGTGATGACGCGCGGACGATACCCAGAGAAAAAATCCGAATGTATGAGGGCAAGTACGACCTCCCTTGACCCCTTGCTTTTGAATGAACGCCGTACCTTAGTGGACGCTGGAAGTCAACATTATGCAGATGATTTTTTTCTCTGGATTCTTCTTCTTCTTCCTCCTCCTCCTCCTCCTCCTCTTCTTCTTCTTCTTCTTCTTCCTCGCCGGTCAGCAGGATAGTGGCGAGTGGCTTAGGCCCATAGGTTTTATGAATCGCACGGCTTGTTCCAATACTATTTTGCCCTAGCAGGTACTGCACATGGAAGGAAACTGGTTATTTCCAGACGATTGTTCTCCGAGTTGCGATTTAGGTATTTTAACTCGAGTTGGTTCTTGCAGGAGGGGCAGCGGGAGTACCAAAATCCACAGCATCATCACCAGCAACAACAGCATCCTCACAGCAGCAGCAGCAGAAGAAGAAGAAGAAGAAGTCGCCGTCGCTGAGATCATTAGCAGCTGCTGCTGCTGCTGCTGCCGCATCACACTTCCTCCTTCTTGACTGCCGACGGAGCTCTAACATGCCGTATGCCAAAATGAAACAATGTAGTAAAAATAGTTTAGTGCTTATGTGGAGCGAATTTGGGGCACTAGCGAACGGTGGCAGATCGAGCTCCAAGAGCTGGGGCGGGGGGGACGTGGAGGAGAGAGAGAAAGAGAGAGAGAGAGAGAGAGAGGGTTGCCAAGTGATCCAAGTCCTCTGCTGAGTTCTCTTCTCTGCCGACGCCAGTCGTGTGCCAGACATTCATAGGTGCGGACCTGTGTGAGTCGCTCTTCCCCCACGCCCGTAACTCGGACCACACAGAACTTTGGTGGTTTAAAGTGCTATCGTAGGAATCCCCTATTCCCAAAAAGGACTAATTTCCTTCAGCCTACAGAACAGGTGAGTGCGGAGGCACCAGGTGGCAGCGTTTCTGTCCCAATTCGGCCGAGTTTGGATTTCAAAAATGCAACAGGCAGCGAAGAAGCGGTCACACAAAACGAGACTCTCTCGCATACACACACACACACACATGGGTTCTCTCTCTCTCTCTCTTTAGGGTCTCCTCTTCCCGGCAGCCCTGTTGGACTAGGGGTTCAAGTTTTCGGGTGGAGGAAGGTAGGCTGGTGACTGGCGGTAGACTCGCCGTGTGTGTGTGTGTATAGTCAAGGGGAGGAAGAAGGGGGAAAAAATAGAAATGTGGTTTGTAAGAGAGAGAGAGAGAGAAGGGGGAAATGAAAACAGGATATCTACGCCTATATCGAAGCAACTTTGAATTTAACGAGTACATTTTACCATAATCCATAGACACCGGCAATTAGAGACCTTCACCATACAAGACTTAAGTCAAAATAAAACTTGCATTATTCTGAAATACATGATAAACTCTCTTAAAGGACAGGCAGGAACGTTGACAGAAGAGGAGAGAGAGAGAGAGAGAGAGAGAGAGAGAGACAGAGAGAGAGAGAGACAGGACACATGTTTGGCGGGGAAATGTTAAAAGGTGGGGTCGTGCAGGTTTCCCTCCTGGGTCTGCGTTTATTTGAAGCGCCTGCCCTCGCCGCCGTCTACTGTTACCTAGGCTACTGGTTTTCACTTTCTTCAAGTCTCGAGTACCCGGTACTTACTTCTTAGTGTCCTATCTTCCTACTTTTGCAAGTAATGTTGTTAATATTTTGAGTAATGTCGTTAATATTGATTTAATTTCGACGCCGGGGTTTGACGGTGAAAAACATTTAAAAACATACCGTGTTTATGTCAATTCGACACTCAGAATTAGCCCAAATAGCTTTCTGATCGTTCATTACTCAGTAGCATGGTTTCTTTAGAGAGAGAGAGAGAGAGAGAGAGAAGAGAATATGGTTTGGTTACTTAAGTTTTCTTTCAGATGGGAAATATATTTTATCCGAATTATAACAAAGCCGCCTATGTAATTTGTAAATCTCTCGCCGTCTCTGCTTTTTCTTAAATCGTTTCATACATGAGATGCGATGTTAAATGAGGTCATAGCCTAAAATGAAATTCAAACGAGAAAACGAAAAAAAAAAACTAAGCGAATTATATATGTGAGGCACGTAAGGCTACGATCTATTTGCAAAATCCAGCGCTAACTTCTGAAAAACGAGGCAGGCACGTGCGCACATTATTTTTAAATAAAGGAAGATCCGTTTGCGGACTGGCGATTGCCTGCTTGTGCATGCGTGTTTGCATACATCATATTTGAATTCAAATGCTGTTAACGAAAAGCTATCACGATACGCAGTTTTAACTTGGCAATATATTCTTTCAAGTCAGCTACTCTGTCTAACTAACTAGAGGAGTTTCGGAAGTTTATTGACAACAGAAATAGTTATCACTGCCACATGTGGATAGTACTAGCAGTTTTAATTCAGCATTATATTCTTTCAAATCAGCTAGTGTATTGTGTAGCGTTACTTTGTCTGAATAACTAGAGGAAACTTCGGAAATTTATTGACAACAGAAATTGTTAGTCACTGCAAATGTGGATAGTACTAGCAGTTTTAATTCAGCAGTACATTCTTTCAAATCAGCTACCGTATTGTGTAGCGGTGCTTGTCTAAATAACTAGAGGGAACTTCGGAAGTTTATTGACAACAGAAATGGCTGGTCACTGCCACATGTGGATAGTACTAACACTTACTTTTAGTCTCAACACGACCCGTACCTTGTTGTTAGCTGTGATTCTCAGTCAATTTCGTCCGTGATTTACCTGCGATATTGGCAACCAGTTGCCACTCCTCAACCCCAGAAGAGTTCCATTCTGGTCTCGAGTGACTTATGAGAGAGAGAGAGAGAGAGAGAGAGAGAGAGAGAGGAGAGAGAGAGAGGAAGGACATTCATAGTGAGGCAGCAGCAGCTGTTTAATGGAGTGGGTGTTTTCATTTGTCTTGCAACCTGGAAGGAAGAAGGGGAGGAGGGTAGGGTAGGGGAATTGTAGTTGGGGGGGAGGGGTATGGTTAGCGAATGCTTTGGGAAGCTTCCTGCTCCCTGATTGGCCCATCTCCAAAGACGCAGGTGTGAGTTCGGCCAATGGGAGATCCGCTTGCTGTTGTCTTATGGTTTTATCAGCTGTAGTCTACCGTACCCCCACAGGTTCATTATATCGCATCGAAATCCATTATTTTTGTCCTCCAGATGTTTTATAGACATTTTGTACCTTCATGAGCAGGCTTTAGTCCACTATAAAACAGAATGTGCTCTGGGATAATTCCTTATATCTGATGTTTTGTAAAGGCTTTAAATACCTGAAGTTTACAGATTTGTTTGTCACATCAGATACTAAGTGTATCTGTCATTGGGAACTTGAAATGGATATACACTAAAACCTGTGTTCTTTAACCGTAGTTAAAATATTTGTTAGTTAAGAATATGTTCATTTTCAGTGCAAATAACTCGTTTTGTTTTATTAGCAGAATACTTTCCTGTTTACTTGAATAGTATACGTTGTTTAACTTCCTGTTTGTTTTCTGGGACATGTTCTTGAAAAGAAAATATATTCTGGTCTTGAATTTTTCACGTTTTAAGCGAATTTTTCAAAGTCGATTATATTTTCGACAATTTCATCAGGAGATAAGCAGCGAGACGAAAGCTGCCACTTTCTCGAACATACTTCTAAAAGATTCAGGTGACACTAAATTTGCAAATAGTTATTGTTTTGGCGATAATGACGGAACGGTTCATCTCGTAACATGCGATGACTGTGAGATTTTGCACAGTAACATTCCTTCAGATTTCACTTTTAAAGAAAAGTTCTGTCTCATAAATTTCGTCTTTTAGAAGGTTTCCCATAGTCTTTCCATAGTCATAGTAATATCCAAACTTATCAATAGATATTTCATATGAAATTATTTCTTTATCTGATTAATCAACTCCCACATGGGTAAAATATTTACCAAAGATTTTCCAAGAACCATAAATTCCTTTTTCATCTCATATGCTATTACAAAGAGCCGGCAATATGTTATTTGATTACGCTGTTTTCGTTGCTGTATTACGAACAAATCTACACACACACAAAGAACTCTTAGCTACAGTTCAGAGGAGAGGCAAACTTTAAATGGTGAAGAACAACAGTCTCTCAAGTTGGCACATACTTGAGTCTAAATTTAAAAGTGCATGACCATGAATATCCTCGGCGTTCGTTTGATTTTGGGCATGTCCGGTGGATCGAGCTAACAGGCCAATGCGGTTGTGTACTGTATATACAGTACACTGAAAAAGTGGTTACACATGGGTACTTTACACATACGTGTGTACTTCTGTGACAGGGATTGCAACGCGATATAAGTTTAAACAGTATGAGGCGACGAGGGAAGTGAAACAGTGGTTTGCAAGATCTTTTGCCTTTACTCAAAGTCAGTCTCAAGAATACTTTAGAATAACTTCCATTTCATTGTTTCACTTTCCTCGTGGCTTTATACTTACACACACACACACACACACACACGCATATATAGTATTGTGTTTCACTTTCATGTACTGTATACGTACATATGCTTCTCCTGAAGAATATATAGTCGTCTTGTTTAACAGAATCCATTATTAGTAAGAAGGAACTTTCATTCTCATCCATACTATCTGTGGTATTTGGGTACAACAGTCCCTTCACTTACTTCAACTCATAACTGAGAAGCCACTTTCAAAAAAACACTCAGTTGCCTGATGTCGCTAGTGTGTTATTTGATATTTGATGAATCAGCTTATGATGATGATTGTACTACATCACATCAATCCGTTTACGATTATGATATTGCTACATCACAACAATCAGCTTATGATGACAATAGTATTACTTATCAGTCAGCTTATGATTATGATAGAATTATATCATCAATCAGCTTATGAGCTTGTGATGATGATAGCACTACACCACATCAGTCAGCTTATGATGATGATAGTACTACACCACATCAGTCAGCTTATGATGATGGTAGTACTACATCACGTCAATCAGCTTAGGATGATTATACTATACACATCAATCAGCTTATGATTATGATAGTATTACATCAATCAGCTTATGATGATGATAGTACTACATTACATCAGTCAGCTTATGATGATGATAGTACTACATCACATTACTCAGCTTATGATGATAGTACTACATCACATCATTCAGCTTATGATGATGACAGTACTACATCACATCAGCCAGCTAATGATGATGATAGTACTACATCGCATCAGTCAGCTTATGATGATGATAGTACTACATCACATCAGTCAGTTTAGGGTGACGATAGCATTACACATCAATCAGCTTATGATTATGATAGTACTATATTACATCATCAATCAGCTTATGATGACGATAGTACTTCATCACATCAGTCAGCTTATGATTATGATAGTACTACATCAAATCATTCAGCTTATGGTGATGATAGTACTACATCACATTAATCAGCTTATGATTGTGATAGTACTACATCACATTACTCAGCTTATGATGATGATAGCACTACAACGCATCATAATCATTGTTATGTCTGGTGGGCCATCAGATTCTCAAACAGTCCAGGTGTTTGTGTTTCTAAGGGTTATATTTTGTCTGAGGGTGGTAAATGGAATGTCAGAGGAAAGTAAACTGATTCATCAGTGCACTTCTTATTCTGCTGGGGACTTTCATTCCACATGGCCCAGAGTCAAGTTACGTAGGGCATAACTTCTCTTTAAGGCAAAGTCTAAAAAGGAAGCAGTAATTTCATCTCACCATGATTATGTGAAAACAGGTTTCACCAAGTTTAGCATTTGAAACCAGTAAATAACTTTTGATATCTTTGGAGGAGGTGTTTTGTATATATAGGATATTACACTGCAATTGTCACGTCACAAGCAGGTCAGATTTTGCAAAATGGTTTGATCTAGCACATTACTGGAAGGTTAATGAATCCATTGTTTAAATATTTCATGAGATAACTTGCTTCAGTCACGGTAAATGATTTCATTGAATTTAGAAGGTATTACTGGTCTAGTGAGGATTGCATACCTTTAGTGAAACATGACAGGTTGGCAACTGTTGCAGGAAATAATTCTAGATTATCAGAGGAGCCTACTGATGCCTTGCCTAGAAAGCTAAGATCTGTGGTAGGATTTGCTGCCAAACGTCCTGTCTCAGTACTAACAGACCAAAGTTGCGTCTAAAATCTGATGGACTTCAGGTAATTCTATTCCCAGTCGCTTACTCTTTGTCGCTCCTGACAAAAAGCCTTACCCTGCCCACAGCCCAGTGTAATGTTCCATCATTTTTCCGGACCAGGTGTATCTGATGTCAGGTTATCCCAAATGGAGTTCTGCTTCTCCTGTTTTATTCAGTTTTAGCTCCAAGTTAGTTCGTTTGCCCTGTCGATGATAGTTACTGGGCTTTATCCTTATCATTCCTCCTGAGTTCTACTTTATGTCGTTGTCTTTATTTACTCTGCTCACTGTCAGTTTAGGACTAATTTTCTCCAGTTCTTCGATCTTCACGGTTTGCAGCCAGATGTAACCATTGGCTTAAGATGGTCGTACATGCCATTTGCTTTGTTTTCACTGGTTAAAGATGGAACTAAAATTTTGGCAAGAGGCCAACTTCATCTTGCACCTACTGTTGTTTCTAATTTAACTGCCTCTTCTACTGTATTTTCTATAAGGATTTTTATCCCAGCCAATGCAAATATCTTTTAATAGCCTCCAATTTTTTTTTTATCTCACTTGATGTTGGCTGGTAGCCTATTCTCTCCGGAGACCATCAGAATTTAGGTCTTAAGTTGGTTTACTTTCATCAGGTCGTTTTGGAACTTTTCCAAAAAAGTAATATTTTTCCAACTGTGAGCTAATTGCTTTCCCTATACAAATGCACATCACTGGCTTATATCAGTCAGTCAGTGTATCACTTGCTGCTTAACCAAAATGAATACCATTTCTGAGACGGGCCTGGTATTGTTTCTAACAATAAGAAGTTGGCAACAACAGATATGGCAGATAATGCATGTTCATGTTTTAAAGTTTAAACCGTTAGATGAGGAAAGAACACAGTGAGGATTGTCACATCACGTGTGTAGGAGTTACCACCACATTGTCAAATTTTGTGTGTGTGTGTGTGTGTGTGTGTGTGTGTGTGTGTGTGTGTGTGTGTGTGTGTGTGTGTTGGGGGTACTGGCATGTGTCTGCCACGTGTAAAAACCATATAATATATAGGTTCACTTTATTAATGCCATCATCTTGAAGTTTCTTTTGAGTTTTCATAAAGGGGGAGATAGGTGAACTGACAAACTTTCTTGTTCTCCTTTTGATTGCAAGACGTCTCATAAAACTCAGCTAATCTGAGAGGCATCAGAATTTCTTCTGGTTGCAAGTTGCAAGTGGTGGCCACGTTGTCTTGCATGATGGAGTGACTTCAAAAGAAACCATTGATATAAAATACTGACGTCAGTGTAGTAACACGTAAAAATAGCACAAGACCGTCGGTGTGCTAGACTGCTGAATATTCTTTACTTAAGATCACATTTAGAAATCAGGCTAATATTAGGCTATAGTCACACAATCCACAATCATTTCACTCTTATTTCACATTTTCACAGCAAATGGCGAGCGATTCGAGACCATCGCTGATTACATTTCATAATTACAAGACAGCCTCTTGTTCCTCCTAAACGCAGCTCTGTAAGCGAGCCCACTGAGAGGAAGTCGCCGAAAGAATTAGGCCTATTTAATGAATTTGCCAGGCCTACAAGGCCTCAACTGGGGAGCGTATAAAGATCGTGATGCTAATCCACCATTGCTAAGGCCTGTTTAGGCCTGACCAAATGAATCTCTTTAAAGGTTCTCTTGTTTGTCCATGTTATAAAAGGAGACTTGCTCCAGACGGCTAGATATTTTTAGTCGCATAAGGAAGTTGGATTCTTCTTGTTACTTACATATTATTGGTAGTGATCATTGGAGGTATAATTCTAGAGTAACTTAGTTAATTCGAATCATTTATTGTTATTAAGTTGGACGTGATGTTTTAATAATATTATTGATATTCATTAGTGAGCCGTTTCGTCTTAG
This sequence comes from Macrobrachium rosenbergii, assembly GCF_040412425.1. NCBI lineage: Eukaryota > Metazoa > Arthropoda > Malacostraca > Decapoda > Palaemonidae > Macrobrachium > Macrobrachium rosenbergii. The sequence goes on along the minus strand of NC_089756.1, from coordinate 34,315,491 downwards.
GAATAATGGGTCTAGAGAAAAACACGATTAATACTACTGCTACTAATACTAATACCTCCATTTCTACTTCTGCTATTACTATTACCACCACTGAACAATCATTTTATGCAAATAAACGATGATATTTAAATCTTAAAGGTCAATAGTAATGGTATTTTTTCCATAGAGCCAACATTATGGAAACAAGAGCAAGGAAGGTGGGGGGAAAAGTCTCATGGAGTGGGGTGGGGGAGGAGGGGGTGGTACCTAGAAGGAAGCCGTTTATTTATATGTCTCTGTTTATTTAATGACGTGATTATTTATTTATTTACTTATTTATTTATTTTATGCCGTTGAACTCAAGTATAATGCAGTCTAATGTAGGGGAAATTGAGCTTCAAATATACTGTACATATTTCGAGGTGAAGTTATATATATAGAAATATATTTGAAAATCAAATATCTGAGTGTTAGTCTCACGTATAAAATATTGTTAGTCTCATGTACAAAATATTGATGAATTTAATAGTAAGAAGCTTAACGTTTTTTTCGTTCAAGTTAGGCTGCAATTATGTTACACAGACATGATATAGACTCAACTAACTTTGGATCTAAACCCACTTTGATTAGATAGACATAACACACCCATAGTTTAGGCTGAGTATGTGGGAAAAATCGTCGAAGGCTTGGCCACCTAAGCCTTTACTTTTGGGCCTAAAGAGGGATTTCCCGTGATAAACGCGACTGTATTGTGAGGTACCCTGCAAAAATGGGTAGGCTTAGGTTATCCACGGACAGTTAGTAAACGCTAGATAAGCCTAGGCCTACAAGTACACCAGACACAGAATTTGGTACATTCTCTCTCTCTCTCTCTCTCTCTCTCTCTCTCTCTCTCTCTCTCTCTCTCTCTCTCTCTCTCTCTCTCAATTCAAATATAGTTAAGATTGTAACTACTGGAGAGGGCTTACTTATGTGCATTAAGATTTATAATGAACGAGATATCTACTCACATTATTGGATGGTGAAAAACGAATGAAGGGAATAAAAGACATTGCAAGAAAAGAAGGTGAAGAAGAAACGGCCAGTATATATGTATATATATATATATATATATATATATATATATATATATATATAGATACATTAAAAGAATAGAGGAGTATTTTCCTCTCCCAAGGAAAATACTACCTTATATCAAAATCAACCACCTAAGTTTGTCAAAATTGCAATTCACAATGTTCCTGCCGTATGCAAGCACAAATGTAAGGTCAAGAACCAGTCAGGATAATAGGTTAACACAGCCCTTCGTGACTGTTCGTTATCTCTCTCTCTCTCTCTCTCTCTCTCTCTCTCTCTCTCTCTCTCTCTCTCTCTATCGGGCCTTATTTCTCACGCACGCACATTCACGCTCTGCGAGGCTGTAGGTCGCGCTGGCAACTTCCGGTCTTTCCGGAGGAATGTATGGGTTTGCAAGAGATGAAGATGAGTTGCAGTTTCATTTTTTTTCATAACTGCTTTGGCAGGTAGAGTGTTTTTTATTTTTCAATTCCTTACGACGTTTTCGGTATATATATTATACGGTATATATTTATTATATATATATTATAAATATATTTATATATATTATATATGTATATATGTTATGTGTGTGTGTGATCAGGAAATATAAATGAAATATAGAAATGTTTTTGTTATTAATAACGAAATAATTAAAAAATAAATATGTCGATTTTATATTCAGAGCAGAGTTGTTCCTCGAAAATTCTTTTTAAAATTATATATACAGTATATATACATGTTGTACATTAAAATTATATATATAGTATATATACATATATATATATTATATATATATATATATATATATATATATATATATATATATATATATATATATATATATATATTACTTAATAAAGACTCAGACTAGAATGCACTAGAGATTCAGGTATACGGGAGTTAGGTAGCCTCATCGTTGTGTGTCTAGATATGATGCCCCCTCCCCACCCCTCGTGGGTTCAGGGACCATAATTCACACAGCCCGGGATATTTACGTATGTCTCCCTCCCCCTCCCCCCACCCCACCCCATCCCATATTTTTATTGAACCCATGTGATGATGACAATTTTACTTTTTTTTTTTTTATCTCCTGTTAACTTATTATGGGAAACAGGTAGTGACAGTGATTTGTATGTGGCGTAAAGGGATTCTCTCTCTCTCTCTCTCTCTCTCTCTCTCTCTCTCTCTCTCTCTGTCTCTTCCGATGTAAATCGTTTACGACCAGACATTCCGTGATTGTGGTTACGATTATTCAGCATTTTAAGTTGTATGGGTTGCGTCTCACATGTTGGGAAGGGTGGAGGGGAGGGAGAGAGAGAGAGAGAGAGAGAGAGAGAGAGAGAGAGAGAGAGAGAGAGAGGCTCAGTTAGATAAAGAGATAGATTGTTTGTTGACTAGGTTAGCGTCAAAAGCAAAGGTTAATAAGTGCAAGAGGATTTTGTTTACTAAACAAACTTAAAAAAGGTTGGTTAATGAGAGAGAGAGAGAGAGAGAGAGAGAGAGAGAGAGAGAGAGAGAGAGAGAGAGAGAGGTCAGCAAGCGGCAAGTTAACACGCCAAAACAAAGAAAAAATGATGACGATGACAAACCGAAAATTACAAAAAGAAAGGAAAGTCAAAAGAGAGAGAGAGAGAGAGAGAGAGAGAGAAACTGACACACTAAATGAAAGGAAAGATGACGATGACAAACTGGAAATAATAAAAAGAAACCACAAAAAAAAAGAAAGCAGTAAGATTAAAAAAAGAAGAAGAAAAAAAAGAAAAGTGATCTCATTGAAGAGATTGACGTGGACGGAAATGACTGGCCTCCATACGAATATTCCGGGAAGGCGAAACAACCTCTTTTTTGATGTCAGCTCCCGTGAGGAAAGACATCGTCAGACGTCTGTTGTTCTCCAAACAGGGAGGCCCCTGTGTTTTGGTGCAAGATGTTACTTCAGGAATTCGGAAGTCCAGCCTAGGTTGTTCTTCCTCGTGGGTACAGCGATTCATTAGTGTTGTTGTTTTTGTCAATGTTGTTTCATTGAAAAATAATGCAATTATCCTTTATGCATTATACTGTATTTGTTGTTTTCGTTCTTCCTTCGTGTTGTTGTATAAATCAGAATTCATTATTTGTTTTTTGCGTTGTTGCATAAATAATACAATTCATTATATTGTATTTGTTGTTTTCGTAATGGATAATGTTTTTGTTGTTAATGTTGTTTTTTTGCAATTTTCATTGAAAAATAATGCAATAATCCTTTACGCATTATATTGTATTTGTTGTTTTCGTAATGGATAAAGCGATGGAGTTCTTGTGTTGTCGCGTAATTTGGCAGTGCATTATTGTTGTTGATTCTGCTAATGTTGTTTCACTGGAAAATAATGCAATTAGCCTTTACGTATTATATTGTATTTGTTGTTTTCCTAATGGATAATGCGATGGAGTTCTTGTGTTGTTGCGTAATTTGGCAGTGCATTATTGTTGTTTTTGTTAATGTTGTTTCGTTGAAAAATAATGCAATTATCCTTTACGCATTATATTATATTTGTTGTTTTCCTAATGGATAATGCGATGTAGTTCTTGTGTTGTTGCGTAAATCGGCAATTCATTATCGTTGTTGTTTTTGCTAATGTTGTTTCATTAAAAATTAATGCAGCTTTCCTTGACGTGTTTTTGTGTCTTTGTTGTTTTCTTAATGGATAATGCGATGTGCGTTTTCTTGTATTATTGTTGTTGCTAATGTTGTTTCACTGAAAATAACGCAGTTAATCTTTGCGCATTCTGTATTTGTTGTTTTCCTAATGGATAATGCGATGTAGTTCTTGTGTTGTTGCGTAAATCGGCAATGCATTGTTGTTGTTTTTTTAATGTTGTTTCGTTGAAGAGTTGTGCAATTATCCTTTACGTATCACTATGTAATTGTTGTTTTCCTAATGGAGAATGCATTGGGGTTCTCGTCTTGTCTAGTATTGTTGTTGTTGTTGATGTTGTTTCACTGAAAGTAATACAATTACCAATTACGTATTATTATGTAGCTGTTTTTCCCTAGTAAATAAATGCAATTGGGGTTCTCGCTTTGTCGCGTTGTTCGACACAGAATATGTTGTTTGACAATTATGTTCCCGCATGATTCGACTTTTATAGATTTCGTCTCACGGAATAATTCGACCTAGAAGGATTCCTGCTGTTTCCTACGAAATAATATATTGGTTATTCAACGCTGTTGCATGATTCGACTATCTATATATAGTTGCTGTTTCATTAAACTATTTTTTATGTCATCTCGGGTTCTTGAATATTACGTAGGTGCGACACTAACCTTGCAATTTGCATAAATTTTAAGAATGAAAAGGTTAATGTATTTGAAACACGAATCAATGTGAATTGGTGGAATTGATAGTACCTTAAATATTAGTATATATTATGTTGGCTATGTAAAACGCTAGTATATTACATAGTACCTTAAATATTAGTATGTTATGTTGGCTATGTAAAACGCTAATATATTACACACACACACACACACACACACACATATATATATATATATATATATATATATATATATATATATATATATATATATATATATATATATATACACACACAAAAAAACAGAATGTTTTTAGTCTTTTCAAGTTAAACAGTGAGCTGTTATGTATGCTTACAAACCCGTAATTTCATTTTACCTATTAGGCTACAAGCAGGAAGCCACTCAGCATATTCATTACCATAACAGCTTTTCTTATTATGCCTAATGACTCCATTGCATTTTGTGCATGGATGTTAATTTAGACCTAAACAGGCTACCGTGTTCCAAGCTAACATGCAATGCATATTTGAATTTAATTTCAAAGCAGCTTTTTCCCAAGCCAATGTATATTCACATATATTTCAGTCAGCACATAACCTGACTTCGGTACTTTTCCTGTTTAATGTACTTATTAGAATGTGACTTATCTGCCGTATTTTAAACTTGACGGTTTTAGGCCTAAGTGTAGATTTATGTTTCAGTGAATCATGTGTGTTATAGGACTACCTTTGCGCTATCAATTTGATACGTTGTTATTATTATTATTATTATTATTATTATTATTATTATTATTATTATTATTATTATTATTATTCAGAAGATGAACCCTCTTCGTATGGAACAAGCCCACCAAAGGGACCACTGACTTGAAATTCAAGCTTCCTAAGAATGTTAAGGTGTTCATTAGGAAGAAGTAAGAGGAAGTAAAGGGAAATACAGAAAGAAGAGTAACCCCACTTATTAAAAAGAAAAAAATTAATAAATAGATAAAAATGTATTAAAATGTAAGGAGAATAGTATTAGGCTAGTAATGCACTGAACTTTTGAAGTTCCAATTGCACGATATCCCCAGGAGACGGTTCCACAGTCCAACGGTGTGAGGAAGAAAGGAACGTAATATTGTTCTGTTCAGGCTGTTATTACAAAAACTCGATAGAGGCCTATTCAATTTTTTTATATATATCTTATGTCATATTTTCTGTCGTATCCAATGACCGTGGTGACAGGTTCAGACAGTTTTTAATTGAATTCATCAGATCCGGTTACTTATTGGGCTGTTATTAATTAGGTTGTATTGTAAAGTGTATAATTATGATGATCAGCGTACAGTAACTGTTTTATAATAATAATAATAATAATAATAATAATAATAATAATAATAATAATAATAATAGTCGCCTCGATAGCCGCTTGCCTCAGTGTTTCAAAGTGAAATTATTGTAATAGTAATGACAATTTAACTTATCAACGCCTGACTTTTTTATTTAGATTTTATTGTAAAGTGTAAATTATTTGATCATAGCAAATAATAATAATAATTATAACTTAATAATAATAATAATAATAATCTCCTCCATCGTCGTTTGATTTCAAATTGAAATTAATAGTAGCAATGATAATAATAACTTATCAGTGCCTGATTTCATAATAATAATAATAATAATAATAATAATAATAATAATAATCGCCTCGATCGCCTCTTGACTCAAAGGGTTTCCAATTGAAATTATGATTATAGATAATTATAACTTATCAGTGCCTGATTTTAATAATAATAATAATAATAATAATAATAATAATAATAATAATAATAATTGGTTTTTAAACAAAACTCGCTTTAAGATAAGAGAGTGAGAGTCTACAAGTAATTAGTTAATGGAATGGGACATTACCCCAGTGCTGTGAGGGACTATGAGTGTGACCACTCCATGCAATGGCGTGGGTGGAAGGAGACGAGGGGAGGGGGGAGGCCGTTGGGAGAGGCTATTCGTTCCGCTTCTTCCGGGTTACGTACATGTGACGGATCTTCCTCCAGGGAAATTGTAACCTCTTATTTTTGTCATTTTTAAAATGTTTAACTAATTAGTTTTATTTTGTTTATAGTTATATATGATTAATTTTGCTGATTGTTTATTATTTGATTCGCTGTCGATGCTTTTGCTTCAAATTTATTTTAATTTAGTAACTTTATTTTTATTTAATTTGTAAGTGAACATTATCGCTATTGTTTCATTTTTAATGATTCTGATTCTTGCTGTCTTACTTTTGTTCCTAAATGATTCTCGCTTAGACGCTAATTATCTTCGTAATTTTTCTTTTTTTATTCAAATACTGTCACATTTTTCATTCTGATTACTTTTAAGTGATTTAAGCATTTTTGTTTAATTTTAAAATGATTATTGTTTTATTTTATTTGTAACAATGTATTGCTTGTTATATTTCAATAAGTGGTCAGTGATTCAGCCTTATTTATTATTATTATTATTATTATTTGTTCGTAAAATGTTCTTCCCGTTCCTCTTGTCTCTCTCATTTTCCTGTTTAGTGGGTCATGCCTTTTTCCAAATATTAGTCATGCAGATGCATTCTCTCTCTCTCTCTCTCTCTCTCTCTCTCTCTCTCTCTCTCTCTCTCTCTCCCCAAGGTTTTGTTTAGTGACCCAGAATTTGTTTCAAACGTGTTAACTTTTAAGTATTCTCTCTCTCTCTCTCTCTCTCTCTCTCTCTCTCTCTCTCTCTCTCTCTCTCTCTCTCTCTCCCAGGGTTTTGTTTAGTAACCCAAATTTGTTTCAAACGTGTTAACTTTTTTTATTATTTTTAAATACTCTCTCTCTCTCTCTCTCTCTCTCTCTCTCTCTCTCTCTCTCTCTCTCTCTCTCTCTCTCTCCAGGTTTTTTTAGTGACCCAACATTAGTTTCAAACGTGTTAACTTTTATTATTTTTTAAATACTCTCTCTCTCTCTCTCTCTCTCTCTCTCTCTCTCTCTCTCTCTCTCCCCTCTCTCTCTCTCTCTCTCTCCAGGTTTTGTTTAGTGACCCAACATTAGTTTCTTCGCGTTACTTTTTATTATTTTTTTCTCTCTCTCTCTCTCTCTCTCTCTCTCTCTCTCTCTCTCTCTCTCTCTCTCTCTCTCTCTCTCTCTCTCTCTCTCTCTCTCTCTCTCTCTCTCTCTCTCTCTCTCTCTCTCTCTCGTTAAAATGTCGCCTTTTTTAGGCTGCCTTAAATCCAGAGTGCAATCTCCCGTCATGTATGGCTTCCTAACACCATCTTTTCCCGGTAGGGGGCTGTTGTATGTGAGGGAATCCGTCCTGGCCGACAGTGTTTGTTTTGCGTTTGTGTGCGTTTGTTCGAGTCAAAAATATTATAATAAAATATTTGAAGTTTGTTAAATCGATTCTCAGCTGAGTCTGGTTAATGCTTTATTGTTTTAAGCTTGCTATTTTGCGAAAGTTTCCCTACTGACTTATCGTGATGTAGGTCAAAGCTTTTGTAAAATATAATGATATTCTTTTTTGCTTGTAAATGTTTTAACTGATTTTTACAATTTTTATTTATTTATTTATTTATTTTTTTTTTTTTGTAAATCAAAGTCAGCTTTTACGTTTATTTTTCACTTAAGGATAATGTCCATCCTCATCGTTTTGGAATAATTTCGATATTAGATGCAACTTCTAGCTCAAGAGGAGAAATTCATTGTAAATTTAAGGGGAGAAGTTCATTGTAAATTTAAGGGGAGGAATTCATTGTAAATTTAGGGCAGAAATTTTATGTAAATTTAAGGGGAGAAATTTTTATTGTACAGTAAATTTAAGGGGTGAAATTCATTATAAATTACAGGGGAGAAATTCATTGTAAATTTAAGGAAAGAAATTCATTATAGATTTAAGGGGAGAAATTCATTGTAAATTTAAGGGGAGAATATTCATTGTGAATTTAAGGGGAGAAATTCACTGTAAGTATAAGGGGAGAAATTCATTGTAAATTACTGGAAATTTAAGGGAAAAAATTCACTGTAAGTTTAAGGGGAGAAATTAATTGTAAATTACTGTAAATTTAAGGATAGAAATTCATTGTAAATTTAGACATCAAGAGAATTTTTCGGATTTCAGATCAATCCTGTTATTTTGAAACGTTGACATTATTTAGGACGCAGTGAACACTACTTTTGCAGTAAGAATATGTATATATATATACTGTATATACAGTACATATATATATATATATATATATATATATATATATATATATATATATATATATTATATATTGTTAATGCAAAAGTAGTCTTCATCGTGCTCTATATATATATATATATATATATATATATATATATATATATATATATATATATATATATATATATACATACACTATATATATTGGTGGTTTTAATCCTAGACTGTAACTGAAATTTCTGGTGAAATCAGAACACGTCTTTACGGAGAAAATCGTTATTTTCATAAAGAAAATCATCATTGCCACTTATTATTTTTTTTTAACGTCACTTTCTCATTTGACGAAGAAAATCATAACGTCTCATGTGACTGACTCTCTCTCTCTCTCTCTCTCTCTCTCTCTCTCTCTCTCTCTCTCTCTCTCTCTCTCTTAGACCTTCGTTGAAATTAAATTTGTTCGAAGTTTGGATGACGCTAATGTTTCATTTGAACAGTGTTCTGTTAACTGTACGTGAGGTGGTTTTGAATTCACGAACCAAATTCGCGACGGTGAGAGATGACGCGGTTGGAGACTGATGAATTCATTTGAATTCTTCGCTTTCGAATTTCTCGGTTAATTTTGAGGGGAAGGTTAGGAATTATTTGTTGGTCTGCGTGAGATTATATATATATATATATATATATATATATATATATATATATATATATATATATATATA
>NC_089756.1:34291261-34301261 GCF_040412425.1 Macrobrachium rosenbergii | reverse complement strand
CACCATCATCATGATTTTTTTATTGCTTTCTTCATTATATTCCCTCCTATCATCATCATCACCCTCTTATAGGACTTCTCCCTTATACCCCCTCATCACCATCTTTTTATATTATTTTCTTCCTAATATTCCATCTCATCATCATCATCACCACCATCTTTTTTGTATAACTTTCTTTTTTATACTTCTTCCTATCACCATCATCTATTTTTATTCCATTCCTCCTTGTTCTCTCTCCTATCGTCATCATAGTTTTTTATTACATTCCTCCTTTACTCCCTCCTCTCATCATCATCATCATAATTTTTTTATTAATTTCTTCCTTATATTTCTTGCTATCATCATCATTCCTCCTTATACTCCCTCCTATCATCATCATCATCATCATCTTTTTTTTTTTTTGTTACTTTCTTCCTTAATTCCTTTCTTGACCGAGAGTCAGTGACCTTTCTAGGCCTTGGAAGAGAATCCTTACAAAAACTGAGCCTGGGGAAGGAAGGAAGGAAGGCGTCGGTTACCTTATCTGTTTCTCGAGTGACCAGACTTCAGGTCTTTTTTTATTATTATTTTTATTGTTGTTGTGTTGTTTTTTCTCTTGCATTTTAATACATTTTTATTTGTCTATTAATTTTTTTTTCTTTTTAATAAGTGAGATCTCTTCTTTCTGCATTTCGCTTTATTTCCTCTCACTTCTTCCTAATGAACACCATAATATTCTTTGGAAGCTTGAATATCCAGTCAGTGGTCCCTTTGGTGGGCTTGTTCCATATGGATAGGTTTCATCTTCTGAATAATAATAATAATAATAATAATAATAATAATAATAATAATAATAATAATAATAATAATAATAATAATAATAATAATAATAATAATAATAACAATAAAACGACAACAACAACAACAACAATAATAATAATAATAATAATAATAATAATAATAATAATAATAATAATGTTGTTCTTAGTATACACACAATCATGGGATAAAATCAAAACCCGTTCGAACTGAACGGATGGCTTCCGTAGAGAAGTAAGTGTAAAAATAAAAAAATAAATACATGAATAAATAAGGTTTGAAAGAATGAATTGTACGCATAAATGAAAATATAAATAAATGAAGAATGGAGTACATTTAACACTGAATTAACTGGCAAATATATAAACGAGTGTAGCTAAAAAGATTCATTATGCAGAGTGAGGTATATGATATGCGAACAATGCTTTACTTAATGAAATGAAAGGATTCTCATAAGGTGAATAAAATGCCGAAATGATCTTGGAAACATTGAATCATGTAAGGAAGGACCCACATTGACCGTGTAGCGTATCGCAACCAACTGAAACGTGAGAACGAATTGATAAAAGTTGATGGAATGGTAGAAACAAAAGTACTCGCAAATTTTTCTCGTTAAAATATGATAGGAAATTGGCCCATTTATTTATTTTTAACAATAGGGACTGCCTGGGTTGTATGTATGAAATAGATCTCGCCCTAACCTAGCCCACTTGCGTTCGAATCCCCCAAATGTCAAAATATATGTTTGTGTGTGCATGTTTATTTGTTTTTAACAACAGGAACGTGTCTGGGCTGGACGTTGTATGGAATAGATAACTCCCTAACTTGGCGCACTTGCGTTCGAATCCCCCAAAAGTCAAATTATATTTGTGTGTGCATGTTTCATCATCCGTGAGTCGATTGCGGAAAATAACTTAGGAAATGTGTACATGTTTTTTGACAATATGAAATTCTCCAGGCTAAACGATCTAGGAAACAAGAGTTGTTCATGTATAATTGCTTGTCTCTCGTTAGCGAAATGAGGAAAACATTGCTGTTGCTCAATACTGGGGAGCAATTTTGCGCATCATTGCTCTCAGCGAAAAGTTATTGTTGGGAAAGAAAAAAAAAAAGGGAAATATGTTGAGCAGCTTAGCAAATGATTATTTCAAACCGCAAAATATAGACAACGAAACGTTGTTTTTCCTCTTTAGCTAAAAGGTCTTTGTAAGTTAGTAAGCATTGCTGGTAGCTTGCGTCATCACTTTTCTTGCAAAAACGAGTCGAAAGTAACTGTTTACAATATTTGTTTACATAACAGACGTTTTGTTTTCTCCTCCATTGTTTATTGCCTGAGTATTTATCGCTACGCTGATAGTCATTCTTTTTTTTTTTAAAAGTACCTCACTAATTTTATGGAATATTTTGAAATACTTAATGAAAATGACGTGCAGTATGGGGATAATTTTGTCAGAAATATTAATAATATTTTATTAAAGGTGTTGTAGCATCCATAGCTTATGTGTATCAAAATTTACATTCATCCATCAAATGTTTTGATAACAAGGTTAGTTAGTTAAAATAACTAATATCGAATCCGAAAACACTACTAGACAGTGTGACAGACTTATGACTAGTGACTGTAGAATTACGTAGAAAATGAAAGCTTTGGCGCCCCCCTTTTTTTTATTTGTGAAATGTAGGATTGGGACGTAGTAGAAAATGTAGTCTAACACTGTGGGGGTAGATGCCGTCGGCAAGCCACAGGTATTTGGGGCCTCTCTCTCTCTCTCTCTCTCTCTCTCTCTCTCTCTCTCTCTCTCTCGTACAAACACAAGCAGGTTCATCTCGATGTGTTTTTATTTCACACACTCTCTCTCTCTCTCTCTCTCTCTCTCTCTCTCTCTCTCTCTCTCTCTCTCTCTGTCCACCACACACAGCTTCCTCTCTCTCTCTCTCTCTCTCTCTCTCTCTCTCTCTCTCTCTCTCTCTCTCTCTCCTCTCTCTCCACCACACACAGTTTCTCTCTCTCTCTCTCTCTCTCTCTCTCTCTCTCTCTCTCTCTCTCTCTCTCTCTCTCTCTCCTTGCAGGGAGGATTGAGGACTTCCTCAACCTGCTTTACCTCTCACTCTCATATCCTTGACAGGGGGATCCAATTTGATCACTTCATCTGTTAATCCTTTTCTTCCCGCACCTGCTTCCATTATATCCCCCTCCCCTCCCCCCCCCTACTCAGTAATCCTCCTCCTCCTCCTCCTCCTCCTCCTCCTCCTCCTCCTCCTCCTCCTCCTCCTCCTCCTCCTCCTCCTCCTCCGACTCCAACACCCCTAGAGGGCAGGAAGTCCTTACTTCTTGGGGAGTTTCCTGCCCAGGTCGACCCACGTCTAAAGAACAATCTGTAGCTATGTCACCAGAGGTTAACAGTTGTCAAAAATACAAAAGATACAACCACATGAATGTTTTGATTCCGATGTTATGAGCTAGATTTTGGAAGAGAGAGAGAGAGAGAGATGACAGTATCTGCTGCGTTAAGGCGTTACAGGTAAGAATTTAATTTTGATTTCGTGCTAGAATGAGGGATTAAAATATGCACACCGATTTATATGTATACTGTATGTATGTATATATATATATACATATATAATATATATATATATATATATATATATATATATATAATTTATGTATATACAGTACATATATACATCTCTATATGTATATATATGTATATTATATATATATATATATATATATATATATATATATATATATATATATATATATATATATATATATATATAGAAAGAGAGAGAGAGAGAATGTATTATCTGAAATAAAAGGTATCAAAAGAGAGAAAGAATTTAAATTTCTTCTGCTCTGTTGAGAGAGAGAGAGAGAGAGAGAGAGAGAGAGAGAGAGAGAGAGAGAGATCATTTGCCAACATGAAATTTTAATCATAACTATTCATGCTGTGGTTAATCCTTTTATTAGGTTGGATCTGCAGCTTCACCTTGTGTGAAATGATGGCGGATTCACTTCCAATTAACGGAAATGTTGTCACGCTTTCCTTGTGATAATCGTCCGCTTTCTCTGTGTCTAATGCACGCATTCGCACGCAAACACACACACACACACACACACACACACTTTTTACGTGCAAGGATATTATACCAACTTTTAGAAAACTTATTGCGGATCTGCGTAATACCTCTGGTGGCTTATAGTTCGGGAGAGAGAGAGAGAGAGAGAGAGAGAGAGAGAGAGAGAGAGAGAGAGAGAGAGAGAGAGAGAGAGAGAGAGAGAGAGAGGGTGTGTTACAAGGAGCTACAAGGATTAGGATGTCTCGAAGACTTTTTAGTCCATCCGAGGAGACATCATGTGCTCACTTATCTCTAGGAGCAGGTTTTACTCTTCATTCACAGTGTTTTCTAATGATTTTGTCTAGCTTTCTTTTAAACTCTTCTTCCACACTGTTGCTGTTGACAACTTCTGGTGGCAGTTTATTCCATGTGTCTCATATCTTGTATGTGAAGAAGTTCCCACAATGAGATGTGTTGTATCTCTTCAGTTTTAGTTTCCAACTATTATTTCTCGTATGGTTTTCATTTAATGTGAAGAGGTTACTGTCTACTTTTATTATGCCTTTCAGTATTTTGAATCTTTCTGTGAGTTGTCCTCGCAATCGTCGTGTTTCCAAGCCATGCATGTTCCGGCTCTCAAGTCGTCTTTGGTAACCTATTTGCCTGATGGATGGAATTAACTGTGTGGCTCTTGAGAGAGAGAGAGAGAGAGAGAGAGAGAGAGAGAGAGAGAGAGAGAGAGAGAGAGGCGGGGGGTTGGTTTACCTAGACGAAACAAGCTTTTTTTTAGGGCTTCTAATGAATGACCTCGTCTCTCCTATTTACATTCACAATCATATTTGGAAGTTTAGACACGACCGGTCTCTCAACAGTTTGTGCTTATTTTTACTTACATTTTTATTTATTTATTTATTTGTTAGTTAATCTCTTCTTCTAAGAACTAATCTCCTCTTTCTGTATTTCCCATTACCTTCCGTTACTTCTTTCGAATGAACACTGATATTCTTTGGAAACTTGAATTGCAAGTCAATGACCCCTTTGGTGGACATGTTCCATATGAACAGGGTTCATCTTTTGAATAATAATAATAATAATAATAATAATAATAATAATAATAATAATAATAATAATAATAAAGATAGGAATAAGCATGTCTTAGAGGTTAGAAGCATCCTCATACATTATGGGCCTTGGTAAGTCCGCTTCTTAAACTTAGGGGCGAGAACGGGGTGGGCGGAGAAAGAGGTTTCAGCTCTTAAGCAACGAATTCAGATTTATGTGGGACTTGTCAGCTCCGCTTGACTGAAACTTTAACAGGTATTACTTAAGACCGCACTCTCGAGTTGCTCACGCTAGGGTTCTCAGTCCCACTGATACTTTGCGCAAGTTGCAGACTCAAGGGGCAACTGCTGTGGCGAATCTTTTTACAATTCAGTAGCCTCTTTAGTCGGTCCCTATGATTCAACTGTTAATACTTCTTGCTTGAAGGACCGGACCTTTGTGTGTGTGTGTGTGTGTGTGTGTGTGTGCCTGCTGGCGTGATCCTTTCTCTGTATCCACCATGGAGTTATGTAGATAAGCTTACGTGTATGTGTGTATGTGTATATATATATATATATATATATATATATATATATATATATATATATATATATATATATATATATATATATATATATATATATATATATATATATATATATATATATGCCTCAGGTGTCTATGTATGTATGAGCAAGCGAAATTCAAGTATAAGATTTTCACTAAATCTATTTGCTTAAGCTGGATTAATAGCCCTCTACAGCAAGACTGAATTCGCCTCCTAATACCTTATGAAATAAACATCTGAAAAGTCCGTGACCTTTGCAATTCACGATTCATCCTTTTGCACAGATACATGACTTAGAGCAGTGTAGGTGGATAATCAGCTGAAGATGTTATGCAGCAACGTTGAGTAATATAACTGTTGTTTGAAACATAAGCGGAGATTTTGGAGGGCCAAACTAGTTTCTTGGAAAAGCGCTGGGGGGTAAACATACTCCCCTTGTGGTTATATCGTTTACAGTTCTAGGGTGATACTGTGGAAATCTGGTTCTGTAAAAAGCACAGTTTTATTTTTTTCCTTCCAAATACAGAGTTATTTTCTTTTTATAGATACTCTGTAGATGTGGAGGTATTTATTATAGGAGTCTGAACTTAGACTAACAAGCAGATTATTATTGTTAGTGAAGTAGTTTTACCAAACCACTGAGCTGATTATCCTCTCTCACAGGGGTGGTCCGAAGGATGTGTTTTTATTTATATTTTTTTATTTATATTTTTTCCCATTAAATTATAATTCTTTAAAAACTTTATAATTGAATTAATTTCAAATGTTGAAGTTACTAAATCTAGATTTTCTTTCATTCACACAAAAATTGTCTACTTTTCAAATAATCTTTTGGTAGACATGTGGGGCAGGAATTTTGACCAGTAAGCATATTTCCAGCTAGAGTTATTACGAATATGGTTTCATAAAATTCATCTACATTTATTAAAAGCTAGTTCGTAATTTACATTGAACCATGGGTTCAGTCCATTATTGAATTGCCGTTAAAATTTGAATTTCCATATAATTATCGCATGGAAAATATCCATGGAACTTGGCCTTGAAATTATCACGACCATAATCTCATTTCCACGTTTATATCTCTTGACTGGAGAGGCCTAATTTGGCTGAGATCAGGACCAAATGAAGAGATAGAATGAGAGATACTTGTTATCTTCCGTTTCGATTCTCTCTCTCTCTCTCTCTCTCTCTCTCTCTCTCTCTCTCTCTCTCTCTCTCTTCTTTCACTTTCCCGTTATTCTTAGCTTCGTCTTCTTTGCAGAACCTTTATTTTTCATCTCCATGTTTGTGACGCCAGGTTGCAGAAATGAATCAATCAGTCTGTATCGTTATCTTCTTTTAATTCGTAGCTCATCTCTCCTTATTTCTCATCTTAATATTTGTGACGCCAGGTCACAGAAATGACTCAATCGTTTTGTATCTTTATCTTCTCTTAATTCGCGGCTCATCCTCCGTTATTTCTCATCTTAATGTTTGTGACGCCAGGTCAGAGAAATGACTCAATCGGTCTCCTCTTTACCTTCTCTCAATTCGGAGTATTATCGCAGGATCTTCTTTCCCTCTTATCTCTTCTCCCGAAGAGTTCTTCTCTCACTCTCTCTCTCTCTCTCTCTCTCTCTCTCTCTCTCTCTCCTCCAAAATTCCTCACGTGCGGCTTCCTCTAGAAGTGGGGAGACGCTGGCGGCGGCCTGGTGACCTGCATCTAGTTGACCTTTTCGCCTTGCGGGTGACCTCCGACGGTAGTGGTGTGAGCCGGTGTCAAGGTTCAGGGGGTGTCCCGAAAGGTGGGTGGCTCAGACTCCGTGATCATCATGCTTATGATGATGATGATGATGATGATGCTTCGGGAATGGGGCAAGGGCGTTGCTGGGAGGTCTCTCTCTCTCTCTCTCTCTCTCTCTCTCTCTCTCTCTCTCTCTCTCTCTCTCTCTCTCTCCACACACATGTATACATTATATATATATATATGAAATAATATATATATATTACATTATATATATATATATATATATATAATGTAAGGTTATTCATGGTATAATGAATTCTACATGAATGAGTTATTTGTGGGTCATTCCATTTCAGCGTAAAAAAATGTCGGTGCCAAACCAATACATACATATATATACATATATAGGTTTTGTATACATATATTTTATATGTGTCTGTATGTGTATGCACTTGCATATGAAGTTATAGATGGAAATTACGTAACATACAGACATACAACTCCCCTCCAGGTATAAATAAGGCTCAGAGTATCTTCAGGTCTGAGACGCGGAAGCACGTTAGTTAAAAGCATTTACCTGAAAGGTGCCCTGTCACCCCCCAGGACACCACCAATACCTGTGTAGGCCTATTTCCAAGACCCAGTAGGCTTTGCCAGAAGTGAAAGGGTAGAGGAGATAAAGGTCAAGGCGGGTCAAGGTCTCCCTGGGTACTTTCATCGGAGGCAGAAGAATTTATCAGGAGATTCTGGGAAACGAGTTAATGGTGTCAGGAAAGTGGGGGTTGGGGTGGGGGTGGAAAGACAGGTTGTAGGGGATTAGGGTGGAGTTGGGGGTGGGTTGTGGTTGATTAGAGATTCTTCAGAGGGGTGGTTGAAGGTTGAATTTGGTAGATGGTGGTTGAATGCGTGCGGCTTATAAATTGGGCTGTTTGTTTTGTGCTAATAAGGCGTTTTTTTTATTTATTACCTTAGATTTATTTTTTTTATATTAGTACGTTGCGTCTTCCCATTTTTATTATCTCTTCTTTCTGTATTTCCCTTTACCTCCTCTTACTTCTTCCTAATGAACACCATAATATTGTTTGAAAGCTTGAATTTCAAGTCAGTGGCCCCTTTGGTGGGCTTGTTCCATATCAATAGGGTTCATCTTCTGAATAATAATAATAATAATAATAATAATAATAATAATAATAATAATAAGTATGCTCCTATTCATTTGTTGTTATATATTCAGTTTAATCTAACTGTTTCATATACTAGTCCTTTCCAAACTTGTAAAAAATCTTCCTGGTGGTTTGAATTAGTAAGTCATTTTTGTTCCTTGAAATTCCCTTCGACTGATATTGTAATTATCGGAAAATTTTAATGCCAAAAATTATCACTAGTTTTAATGACAACTTTTCCTACCAAAAGTCATCACTAATTTTGAATGACCGAATTAATATTTTTTTATGGAAAAATCCAATATATTTTTTTTAATAATGTCTTCGTATTAGATCTAACCGACGGTTTTGTTTTGTATTTGTATAATAATCATGAATAATTACTTAATGATTCTTGACAGCACATTGCGGAAGACGAAGAGAGAGAGAGAGAGAGAGAGAGAGAGAGAGAGAGAGAGAGAGAACGATCATTTTATAGTAGAGTGGATTATTTTTGAAAAAACTTTTGTTTTCCGTTGCCTTTATCATACACTTATAATTCCAGTATCACTACAGGGTTTAATTATTTTTGTTCAGATTTTCTTTGCAATTGCAGTTTGATGATGATTTCTGCCAATTTTAAAATAAAAACAAGTAAAAAATGCACCGAAGTTTCTTTGGCGCAATCGAGTTTTCTGTACAGCGGCTGCAGTATAAAACTCTCAACCACTATGCGCAGCGCTCAGTTGTTCCCCAGATGCGATCAAGTGAAGTTGCGTCGGCGGCTGGCGGTGCCAGACGCACGATCATGGTTAACCTTAACCTTCAATTAAAAACTACCGAGGCTATAGGGCTGCAATTTGGTATGTTCGATGATTGGAGGGTGGGTAATCAACATACCAATTTGCAGCCCTCTAGCCTCAGTTAGTTTTTAAGATCTGAGGGCGGACAGAAAAAGTGCGGACGGAATAAATTGCGGACGTAAGACAAAACCGGCACAATAGTTTTCTTTTACAGGACACTAAAAAAAGAGAAAATTAGAAAACGTAAAAATGTTTAAGCATCAAGTGTGGAGTTCAGTAGTTACGGCTCACAATCTCATCACCATATTACCAATCTTATCTGATGATGACTTTGAAACTGATTTTGGGAAAAAAAAAAAAAAAAAAAAAAAAACGACGAAAAGGAAACTTAAAAGCAAGGGGAATAAAAAAAACCCCGATAATTACCATTTCCCTTCTCTTATCTGCTTGCGGCAAGCAAATACGTATTCGTCAGTGCAATTAGTGTTGACTGCTTAATTGCGCCTGCTTTGGCGGCGTGAGAGTTGTCTGTCATTTACCGGAATTATTTCACGGAGGACTATTAAGGTTTAAGCAGGTAATTTATGTTGTCGTGTTCTGTAATGCTGTAATATTAATGCCTTCACGCGCTTGTGTACGGGGAATCCTCATGTCTTCATTTGCATGTTGCGGTTTCAGAGTTTGTTAGTGATTGTTGTTTGATCTCTTTTAAAAATTATTTTTTATTTAGGTAAGCGGCGTCATATTGAACACATGTATACGCAATTAATACAGGCACACATACATATACATTGTATATATATACGTATGTATGTCATTGTTTGCGTTTTGTTTTAGACAAAAATTATCGCTCCCTTTAATT
>NC_089756.1:34283761-34286261 GCF_040412425.1 Macrobrachium rosenbergii | reverse complement strand
TCATTGAAGAAGAGGTCGCTGATGAAGTGATAATAGGCAGTGCCAGAGATGTTTTGTAGTGCCTCTGGGAGGGAGCCTTTTGGGTGTAGTATGGGGCTCTGAAGAAATGTTAAGGGTGAAAGGAAGAATTTTGAAGATATGTCTGAAGCAGTAGAATTTAATACTGGATTGTGTTTGGGGTTAAAGGAAGATTTTGAAGTTATATCTGAAGCTGTAGAATTTGATATTGAATTGCGTTTGGCGGTTAAAGGAAGATTTTTTATTATACGCTGCAGCGGCTGTACAGAAAACTCGATTGCGCCGAAGAAAGTTCGGCGCAGTTTTTACTTGTTTTAATTGTGGAGTGAAGTGTTTATGGAACGATTACGAGGTAATTACAAGGATACAAAGGTTCAGGAAGGCTTCATTTTCACTAACTGGGTTTCTCGAGGTCCTAATTGTCAACATGACCAAAATACGAAAACCATTGCTAGTGGGAATAAATAAGGAAAGCTTCAAAGAATAGTGTTACAAAGAATTATGAACAAGAGAAAAATGTCTCTTTTGCCATTCGTTTCCAAAGCACTGGATTCGTCTCCATGTACTTTTACCTCTTTTAAGCACTGGATTCATACCCTTTTACCTTTTCTAAGGACTGGATTCATACCCTTTTACCTTTTTGAAGCATTGGATTCATACTCTTTTACCTTTTTGAAGCACTGGATTCATACCCTTTTACTTCTTTTAAGCACTATATTCACATCCTTTTACCTCTTCTAAGCACTGGATTCATACTCTTTTACCTTTTCTAAGCACTGGATTCATACCCTTTTACCTTTTTGAAGCACTGGATTCACACCCTTTCACCTCTTCTAAGCACCATATCCTTTGACCTTTTGCACTGGATTCACACCTTTTCTTGGATTCATACCTTTTACCTTTTCTAAGCACTGATTCATATTTTCTAAGCACTGATCCTTTACCTTTGTGATTCACTGGATTCATACCCTTTACCTTTCTAATTCATACCCTTTTACCTTTTCTAAGCACTGGATTCATACCCTTTTACCACCCCTCCTCTACTAATTGGCTTTGTTCTTTTTTTTTTACTTTCCTTTACTTAACACTGGATTTGTGCCATTTTATCCTCCCTTCTCTGAGCACTGGCTTTTTACCCTTTTACCCCTTCTTCTAAACAACAGATTCATACCCATTTACCTTCCTTGTTTAAGCACTGGCTTCGTAACCATTTACCCCTTTTTCTAAGCAACAGTTTCTCACACTTTTACCTTCCTTCTCCAAGCACCTGATTCGTACAGCATAAGGTAACCAGTAAACATTTTTTCATATATAAACATAATATTGGCGTTGGAACACATGGAGAATGAAACGTCAAAAAGAACATTTTCTGAGTCTACTTCCGTCCGACAGATCTTCAAAGTTACGTAAGATTTGTTTCGATAAGTGATGACAAAGTGAACTCTTACAAGGGCAGTTCTGGCACGACTTGTGACAAATTATAAGGCACAAGATTGAGTTTAGAAGTTGAGGTAGAAGAAATGATTTTGAAAGGCCAGATTTTGTGATCTAATTTTTTTTTTTGGTTATAGAAATGAAAGTTTGTTAGGTGTTGTTATGTGTGATTTTGTCTTTGTTATACATATGTCAGCAGTTTTATGTTGAAGAGGAAATGATTTTGAAAGGCGAGATTTTGCGATTTAATAAAAAAAAAATTTATTATAGAAATGAAAGCATCTGTTAAGCGTTCATGTGTAATTTTGTCTTTGCTATACAGATGTCAGCAGTTTTAAGTTGAAGTAAAAGAAAAGATTTTGAAAGGCAAGATTTTGCGATTTAATTTTTTTTTTGTTATATAAATGAGTGTCTTTTAGGCGTTCATGTGTAATTTTGTCATTGTTATACATACAGTATATTAGCAGTTTTAAGTTGAAGAAGAAGAAATGGTTTGAAAGGCCAGATTTTGATTTAATTGAAAGGCTAGATTTTGCGATTTAATTTTTTTCTGTGGTTACAGAAATGAAAACGTCTATCAGGCGTTCATTTGTAATTTTGTCTTTGTTGGACTTTATTATTATTATTATTATTATTATTATTATTATTATTATTATTATTATTATTATTATACATATTTCAGCAATTTTGTGATGCTTCTTAGTCATATTCAGATAGAATAATTTTATTTTTAATTAGGTTTCTTAATAGGTTACTGAATTTTACTTCGATATTCGATAGTTGCAGTTCTAAACTTCACATGTTATGCATCATATGAAGCAGTTTACCTATTTAAAGATAGTTGCAACTCTAGCAGACAGAACTTTACGAACTCCTCAGATTTTAAAATGACCTTGTATGCAAATTGGTTTCTGGGTAATTAATTTGTAGAAATAATAGAATGTCAAATAGAGTCACTGGTAGACTGGGGGTCTCCTAGCGCAGACTGCAATCGACTGTCTAGGAAATGTTGAGAATTCAACATGACGGCAAGGCTGTTCCTCAGCAG
>NC_089756.1:34273761-34278761 GCF_040412425.1 Macrobrachium rosenbergii | reverse complement strand
CACCACCGTGATTAAAGTTTCATGGGTCGCGGCTCACATAGCATTATACCGAGACCACCGAAAGACATGTATTTTCGGTGGCCTAGATTATCTGTTCGGAGTATGGTGTGTTAATAAGTGAAGTTTCCATATTATATTTCCTTTTGCATTTGTCCAGCCTGTTATCACAATATGAAGTCTAATCAGGTGGTAATGTATATAAGCATTTAATCTTTCAGAAAATTGACTCTTACGGAAACCGAATTCAAATTACCGAAAATGTTAAGTTTTTTCCGGAATTTGCATTACAAACTATTTTCACTGAAACCGCACTGACTGTCTCAGAAATTTAATCGTCATTGATTTCATCAAGAAAAGATAAAAAAAGAAAGATTGAGAATCAAGGTATAATGACAGAAATTGAGACTGCATTTTTTTTTTTTTGTTTTTTGCTCTAGATTTAAAGTATTGCGGAAATGATATTTTGTTTTGTTGAAATACAATTCTCTCGAAGATATGAAGCAATTACGTCTTTGCTTTGAGATTGCAAACTGTTCAAGTTGATAGGACTGTTAAAGCTGTTGTTTATGTTATTGACAGAGAGAGAGAGAGAGAGAGAGAGAGAGAGAGAGAGAGAGAGAGAGAGAGAGAGAGAGAGAATTTTTTTCGAAAATATGAAGCAATTAGGTCAATGCTTTGAGATCGAAAGCTGTATTAAAGCTTTTATTTATGTTATTGACAGAGAGAGAGAGAGAGAGAGGGAGAGAGAGAGAGAGAGAGAGAGAGAGAGAGAGAGACAAGAATGCCAACAGTCCATGACAACTGTTCTCTTCTTGACGACTGCTGGCAAGATGATTGTTAAATAAGAATTTATATATTTTAGGATAATTTTTGGGCAGTAAATTTTCCATATGCGTTAATTTTTTTTATTAATTTCACTTCTTTAATTTTTTAATATTAAACAGAATAATGTACTTTTAGCACTCTGCCAAAATGACCAGATGGGAAAGATGGTGATTATATAATATATATATATATATATATATATATATATATATATATATATATATATATATATATATATGTGTGTGTGTGTGTGTGTGTGTGTGTGTGTGTGCGTGTGCCCGCGCGCATGCACACTCTCTGTGATGTTATAACGAGAGAATTCCATGGCTCAGAAAGTGTGTTTTCAGTTCTGCACGGAGAGGCGTCTTCGGGACGTTGCCTGGTTCTGCATTGCAAATCGTTGGGTGTGTACGCAAACACCTCACACCTCCTCTCTCTCTCTCTCTCTCTCTCTCTCTCTCTCTCTTTTAAAAGCACCTGAATCAACATGCTGAACAAATAGAACCAGTCCTTCCCAAAGCCTCTCTTTCTTGCCCTCCCGCGCATGACGCGCATGCGTAATGTGCATAGATGGACACTGCCTTATGGGGACAGGTATAAAAGGGCACCAGCACGGGAGTGGAGCCTTGTGATTTGTGTGTATGCGCGCGTGCGCGCGTATGTTAGTGCGTGCCTCGAATCGGATGTACCTGTAACCTCATTGGTTACCTTGAACCAGAGTAGGCTATGTAGTATCGCTTACTTTTGATTGTTTGTAGGTGTTTCAGGCAAGGACATTTTTGTTGTTTGAATTTGTTTGCCTCTTCTCAACCAAGCATGATTCTCCTTACTTACTTCAGTTATTCTTCTCTCAAGCAATTTCTTCTTCTTCTTCTTTCGACCTTATACCTTATTAATCCCACTGTGTAGCAGGGTCGGCCATCCTCTTCCCCCAGTCCCACCTCACCCATATCCCTCCTCACCACATCCACCCATCTGATTCGCTGACGCCCCACACTCTTCCTCCCCCACACACCATCACTGGCATGTTCTTAGCTCTCTTGATGAGTTCCACCTCTGTTCTTATTACATGGCCACAGTATCTCAAACGAGCTTAGAGCCTCGATGGCCAAGTCGGTTAGAGCAGCAGCATCAGACTTCTTAGAGGCCTGCGGGGCGAGTTCAAATCCGCAGCCGACCGGTTAGAGAGGCGGACACTTTGCTATCCGTGTAGACACCCCAGGATTGTGTATGTAATCAACGGATAGGTTTGCTTAAAAGCAAATGGATGTTACACACTAATACAGACATACAAAGCCACTTCAGCATCTTCCTAAAACATAACAGACGCCTCACACATCTCGACTGTCGACCTAACCGCGCAACGTCTCCTCGCTGCTGGGAGAAAGGACGCTGGTGACTGGTACAATACATGTACATACGCTATCGGGGCCTAAGAGATGATAGGCAGGGCAGCCGATGGAGACTACAAAGTCTACCCCAAAGCCAAATCAGAGTCCTTCAAAAAGAGGGCATCGTGCTTACCCCCATACAAATGGGAAAAAAGCACGTTAAAAAGAACTCTCCCCCTTCTCTGGATTACAAATACCACATGTGACTAAGATTTTGCAAAGGTGACTCGATAGCAAATAGAACAACGATCGAAAATTGTTTCGTTTTTGAATTTTTATTTTTTTATTTTTGGTTTCTGAAACAGATGTCATTCAAACCCACAGTGAAAGTGGAAGCGATTGACTCAGAATAGAAAGAAAGAGACCTAAATTTCATTGTCTCTCTTTTATTCTCTTGTTCTATTCATTCTTTTTTTTTTTGGGGGTTCATTCTTTTTTCACGTCGGATGAATAAGTTTCGTCACTTTACAAT
This sequence comes from Macrobrachium rosenbergii, assembly GCF_040412425.1. Classification (NCBI taxonomy): domain Eukaryota; kingdom Metazoa; phylum Arthropoda; class Malacostraca; order Decapoda; family Palaemonidae; genus Macrobrachium; species Macrobrachium rosenbergii. The sequence goes on along the minus strand of NC_089756.1, from coordinate 34,276,073 downwards.
TTTGGATCAGTTCTTCTTAATGTTGCATGACGATTTCTGTTTTGAAATAGTGTGATTATTTTACAGTCTGTCTTATTTTATTTGTTCTGGTAAATTCTGATACATTTCGTCAGTACAAACGACGCAATTTACCAGTGACTGAATAAGCTTCAAAGAACATTTTATGAAATGGTTCTTTTGTCTCATTATTCTCGCAAACTATTATTATTATTATTATTATTATTATTATTATTATTATTATTATTAAAAGATAATACAAGAAAAGGCCCCCAATGAGAATAATGAACTGAATAGTAGCCCAGTAAAATGAACGGAGGAAGTAAAATATTTATTATTATTATTATTATTATTATTATTATTATTATTATTATTATTATTATTATTATTATTATTATTATTATTATTACCCAAGCTGCAACCACTGTTGGAAAAACAGAAACAAAATGTTACAAGCGAAAGGCCCCCTATAAGGACTAGCCCAGTACAGAGGATGAATTTAAGAAGCAAAGAATAATGCATGAAGGGAAATTGGGGAGAATGATACGTAAAACGAATAAATACACACAAAACTCCATTAAAATTTAACTGAGGCCTGATAGCTTAAGAATTATGACTTCTAAGTTTCCTTTTATATATATATATATATTATATATATATATATATATATATATATAAAATATATATATATATATATATATATATATATATATATATATATATATATATATATATTTGTTTATTTATTTATTTATTTATTTATTGTTCCTAAAGTTCGTTTTGAAAGCTGGGCGCCATATTAATAGGGCTGCCAGCCTTAATATTTACGTTACCCCCACGTCATCGGGATAAGGTTTAACCCCCCTTCCCCCTTCTACTTTCTCATACCCCACCCTTCCCGGCCATCTTCCCCCACCCCTTATAACGACCTTCTAAAATCTGGTCTCCATCACGCCCACGAGTTTTAATCCACCCATGGGATAGGTTTTTTTTTTTATCGTGACTTGTTTATTTTCGAAAGTGGGATGTGTTATCTCTCAGTTCTCAAGCAGATTTACACTTTTGATGAAGTGTTGATGCGGTCTGACTTAGGTACACATAGATATGTATGTATAAGATACGTATATACATATACATAAATATATACATATATTCACATATGTTATATACATATATATTATATATATATTATATATATATATATATATATATATATATATATATATATATATATATATATATATATATATATATATAGAGAGAGAGAGAGAGAGAGAGAGAGAGAGAGAGAGAGAGAGAGAGAGAGAGAGAGAGAAACTACACAATGAAAAAATTATGATTTTCTCTAATGTCTGTCATATGTTAAATTCATCTGGGTTCTTTTACAAGTTAATTGAAAACTAAAGCTTATTAAAATCGTTATTTGATCTAGTTGGTTTTTAGTTAAGTCCTTGACAGATGATCTTTCCCGATTTGGTCAATGACTCATTAGATTACTGGTAGAAGCGAGTGTCAGTTGCGTGGGCAACTAATGGCACCCCACCTTTTTTTTGCCCAGCCCCGAAGAAAAAATAGAGGAAGAGGAAGGATAAAGTATAGGGTTTATCCTCGAAGGAAACGATAGGAATCTCTGCCTCGTAAAGGAGGGAAGGTTATAGGAATCGGAAAAACAGATGAAGAAAGTGAATTCCAGAGCTTAGCGGCGAAAGGAAGAAGAAGCAGTCGTTGAACCGTGTAAAACAGTAGAGGATCACACGTGCGAATTTGTTTTGTAAATGTTTGAGCAACTAAAAACATCTTGGTTGTGTTTGATTTTTCTTTTTTATTTTTATTAAATCATACAGTTCAACCTAGTATTTTTAGGAGAAAGGTATTTTATGTTTGTTTCATTATTATTTTTTAATTTAAGAACAGAAGTGGAATGGAATATTATGTTTTTCTATCATATATTACTTTGGTTTAGCCCCGTTTAACTTCCTTTTTTTTCTTTTTTTCTTGGGCCTATTCTATAAAAGGCTGTTAGGCCTTTGACCTTCACTCCTAAAAAAAAAAAAAAAGAAGAATCATTCCTCTGTCCACCTGTTATTCTAATACCCCTTGAAACATGGCATAAAGACACGATTCCTCCTCTGTGACACGGGCGAGATATCTCCGAGGTCCTCATTCCTTAGTCTGTGTGGCGTTTACCAGTTACGACACACATAGAGAGAGATGTCCTTCCGTAGGAAGAACTGGTAAACAATGGGCAGTCTCCTGTGGGAAACATGTCGTTCTTCACGTTTTGTTTACCGAACACTGGGTCCTGACTGTAAACT
>NC_089756.1:34263761-34266261 GCF_040412425.1 Macrobrachium rosenbergii | reverse complement strand
TGTGGAAGGATCCTCAAAGTTGAAATATATTTGTCAAGAAGTACAAACATGTAAAAAATGCGCCGAAGTTTCTTCGGCGCAGTCGAGTTTTCTGTACAGCGTATAATGCTGTATGAAACTCTCAACAGCGGCCCATGAAACTTACAGCCACGGCGCGGAGATGGCCTGTCCTATACCGTTGCCAGACACACGAATATGGCTAAATTTAATCTTAAATAAAATAAAAGCTACTGAGGCTAGATCATGAAACTTACAGCCATGGCCCGGTGGTGGACTGTCCTATAGCGTTGCCAGACGCACAATTATGGCTAAATTTAACCTTAAATAAAATAGAAACTACTGAGGCTAGAGGGCTGCAATTTGGTATGTTTGATGATTGGGGGGTGGATGATCAACATACCAATTTGCAGCCCTCTAACCTCAGTAGTTTTTAAGATCTGAGGGCGGACAGAAAAATTGCGGACGGACAGACAGATAGCCATCTCAATAGTTTTCTTTCACAGAAAACTGAAAGATGAAACAGATTTTTGAAGAAGTACGAAAGCTTTGTAGCTTTCATTCACCTTCTCTGGACTGACCTGGTCTTTTAGCGACGGAGTCCAAAGAAGTTGGACGAGCTTCAATTTTTAGTGATTCTTCACAAGTATATCACTGTAGGTCCTTAGACATTTACTGGTATTTACTAGGGTTAAACCTAACAGCTGATATTATTTTTGCTCTGTGAACTGTTTCTGGTTAGTAACATTTTCATGTACTGGAAGTTTGCATCCTCAGGTGTCAATTAAAATTCTGAAGAGGTTTGTTTTTTCTTGTGGGGGGGGGGGAGCTGGGTGGGGCTGGGTTGGCCTTTAAGTGTGGTAAGGTTTTAAACAGACCAATATGTCTCATGTGGATCTCGGGACTCGGTGAATCAAACGGCGGATTTGCAATGCTTGCATGTTTGATCGTATTTTAATTTTTTTATTTCATTTTTTCGTATTTTAATTTTGTTTCTTTTTTATTTCTAAATAGTATTACAATTTAATTTTTTTATTTAGCTATAATCACGGACGCTGAATATAACTGATTTTTGCAAGAACTGATTTTCAGTGTGATTGAGTTCTGTATTTTACTCAAGCACAGTAACAAAGATTAACATTGTATGCGTTCTTGTAAGGTCAACTTAACAGAGCACCGGCTTACGTTGTATCGAAGATGAAAGCTTTGTTGTTTGAGCGGATCACGTCATTGTCCGAATTTGGGAGTCGCTGTAATGTTTACCGACAGTATATAGTCTCCATGAGGTGGGGGGAGAGAGAGAGAGAGAGAAGGAAAATGAATTGAGCGAGTGAAAAGGATTATTGAAGAGAGAGAGAGAGAGAGAGAGAGAGAGAGAGAGAGAGAGAGAGAGAGAGAGGGAAAGAGAGAGAGAGAGGTGGGGAAGATAGGGGAAAAGAATTGGGTGAATGAAAAGGATTAACGAAGAGAGAGAGAGAGAGAGAGAGAGAGAGAGAGAGAGAGAGAGAGAGAGAGAGAGAGGAGGGGTAGGGGAAAATAAGGAAAATGACTTTAGAAAGTAAAAATGATTAATGAAGAGAGAGAGAGAGAGAGAGAGGGGTAGGGGAAGGTAAGGAAAATTAATTGAATGAATGAAAAGGATTAATGAAGAGAGAGAGAGAGGTGGGGGAGATAAGGAAAATGAATTTAGAGAGTAAAAAGGATTAGTGAAAAGAGCGAGAGAGAGAGAGAGAGAAAGCAGACTATAATTGACTCTGGTTATAATTAGCTTTAGTGTCTGTGTAATCTTCCTACGCTTTTCAAGACTGCTTTGTTTGCCCTATGCCAGAAGAAACCCTCAGTCTTTTTGCCACTTATCAGATGCTAAAGTTAGATCCAATTCGTTTTTATTTTATTTTCTCATTTCCGGTGGTGATGATGATGATGATGATGAAATACTCATAGTAGCATGAGTCTTGAAATGCAGAAACAAATCCACAGCTATGTATTGGCACATATTTTTAAGACTAAAATCTCTACAGAGAGTTTCCGGGAATCTGTTGAAGTCCCTTTTAAACATATGTTTGTTTCCCCATTATTATTGTTGTTATTATTATTATTATTATTATTATTATTATTATGAACCTATTATTATTATTAAGCATACCATGAACCTGATTCATTGAAAACAAGCTTCCATAGAATGACTTGGTGTTCATTTGGAAGAAGTTACGGAATGCAGTAATAAGCACAGAAAGAAGAGATCACTAATTATTGATGGGATGAAAAGAGATGCGTTGCTAGGAACGTGAATGAGGGCAATCCCCTGATTATACTAGATACACAGTAGTTCGTTATATACGACTGACTTTATTGCTTATGGAGGAATGGAGGCGTTTTACCTTGGCAATGATCTAATGATTGACTTCTTTGAGCTCCTATTGAACAATCACTCATACTTCGATTTTTCCTTTTATTTGTTCTTATATTTTTTCTTATATTTCGCCGCTTTTCTGTCCGTATA
>NC_089756.1:34248761-34258761 GCF_040412425.1 Macrobrachium rosenbergii | reverse complement strand
TCCTACAAAGATACGAACTGAATTGAAGTCTGTAGATCAGTTTTAAAAGGTTCTTGATTTATGCATTTTTATCTGTTTATTAATTTATTAAATTTATTTTTCTTTTTAAATAAGCGAGATCTCTTCTTACTGCATTTCCTCTTACCTCCTCTTAACTTCTTCCTACCGAGCACCAAATTCTTTTGAAGCTTGGATTTCAAGTCAATGGCCCCTGTAGTCGGCTTGTTCCATATAAATAGGGTTCATCTTCTCAATAATAATAATAATAATAATAATAATAATAATAATAATAATAATAATAATAATAATGAGATAGATTCATTATTAGCCTGCCACGTGAACTAATATCACAATATTTTAGCGACAGAGGTTCACCATCTTAGTGACTCATGTGATAAGGAGATTTTTCTGAATTATTATTAGCCTCAAAGTAAACAACAATTTTTGACATCTGTCATTTACAGGAAGGTGGCCATATTTGACACAGGATAAATATTCAGTTTTATTTATTTTTTTTTTACCTGTTGCAACTCTCGTATTTATTTATTTTTTTACCTGTTACAAATCCCGTATTTGTTTATTTTTTTACCTGTTGCAGTTTCCGTATTTATTTTTTTTTACCTGTTGCAACTCCCGTATTTATGTATTTTTTTACCTGTTGCAACTCCCGTATTTATGTATTTTTTTACCTGTTGCAACGCCGGATTTATTTTTTTTACCTGTTGCAAAAACCCGTGTTTATTTTTACCTGTTGCAAATCTCGTATTTATTTTTTTTATCTGTTGCAACTCCCGTATGTATTTATATTTTTTATTTGTTGCAACTCCCGTATTTATTTATTTTGTTTTACCTGTTGCAACTCCCGTATTTATTTTTTTACCTGTTGCAAATCCCGTATTTATTTTTTTTTTATCTGTTGCCACTCCCGTATGTATTTATATTATTTATCTGTTGCAACTCCCATATTTATTTATTTGTTTTACCTGTTACAACTCCCGTATTTATTTTTTACCTGTTGCAACTCCCGCATTTATTTTTTTTTTACCTGCAACTTCCGGTGCAGAAATTGGAGGTTTGCGTGACGCAGGAAGAGACCTCATTAAGTCGTAAGTGAAAAGGTTAATGGCAACTTTATCTGCGCCCCCTTTTTTTTTACTTCAACTTTCATTACAATATTTTTATGTATATATTTTTTTTATCGCGTTGCGTAATGGTTACGGTTTTTTTTGCATAATTCATTCGCTCTTCCTTTCGTTTGCCTGTATCTGTTTTGCTTTTGTGGTCAGAATTTCGTGATTGCCCTTATTTTCTTATTCGTGATTTTTATTTATTTATTTATTTTTTTGAAGATAAAGAGACAGGGCATGGTTACAGGAATCAAACCTAGACCACTACAAGAATGATGCCTGTTCATTAAATGATTAAGCATTTATATATATATATATATATATATATATATATATATATATATATATATATATATAATAAAATGTATATATAAAATGTATGTATGTATGTATAAAAGATGTGTATGTATATGTATATACATATATATAATATATATATATATACATATATATACGTATACATACATACATACATACATACATACATATATCGTTTTGAGGGTAAACCACTCGTATCAGACATTGATACTATTCACGGCCAGACTTGGATTCATTCTCTCTCTCTCTCTCTCTCTCTCTCTCTCTCTCTCTCTCTCTCTCTCTCGGTGAATAGTTTCATAGTGTGATACGAGTGGCTGACCCTCAAATTCAACTCCAAACCTTTTGTAAAGTTCAGTACAAAGGAGCCTGTGATAGGCCTAATAAAATTTGACTCGCTGGTATGAAACGCTTTGATGAGAAAGTCTAATATACTTTGCTTTAAGCCTTAGGCCTAGCGTAACAAATAACCGGGCTTCGTGGTTCATCAAATGGACACCCCCGTAGGGGAGTAGTGCCATCAGTGCACCTCATGCGGTGCACTGTAGGCATTACTTAAGGTTCTTTGCAGCGTGCCTTCGGCCCCTAGCTGCAACCCCTTTCGTTCCTTTTACTGTACCTCCGTTCATATTCTCTTTCTTCCATCTTACTTTCCATCTCTGCTAACAGTTGATTCATAGTGCAACTGCTTTGAGGTTTTCCTCCTGTTGCACCTCTCAAACCTTTTGCTGTCAGTTTCCATTTCAGCGCTGAATGACCTCATAGGTCCCAGTGCTTGGCCTTTGGCCTAAATTCTGTATTCAATTCAGTTCAGTCAAGAGGGACACGCCATGTTGACATTTAGTCCCGACAGTTTGAACACAGTGTTCATTCATGTATTTATGAGTATTCACTTATTTGTTAATGTGTCTCGTCGTTTATCAGTTATTTTCACTTGGGCTAAGTGTTATTATATTTTAGTGAATATTTATTTTATATTATGATTTATATATATATATATATATATATATATATATATGTGTGTGTGTGTATGTATATATATATATATTTTATATATATATATATATATATATAATTTTTTTTTTTCTATAAAGCTTAAGCACTGGGGCAGTTTCTGGTAACCAGCGCTTAAGAAAGTGAGAAGAAGGATAAAGAGATATGAAGAGATAAAGAAAATAAATAAGAATAATTACAAGGATCTAAATGTGGAACTGGGAGAAAACCCAACAGTTGCACTAACAAGTAATAAATAGTGAGGTTGGACAGCAAAATGGAAGAAAGGAAACGGGAACGGAGGTAAAGTAAAACGCTAAAAAGTGAGTGCAGAAAGGGTCTCTAAGAGACGCTGCAAACAACCTCTAGTAATGCTCACAGTGCACCGCGTGAGGTTTACTGACCTCGTTAACCCCCCCCCCCCAAAGGGGACACATTATTCATTTATTTAGTTTTTTCAATTTTTTGGTTTAACTTTTGTTATACTGTATGTATAAACAACGATAATAATAATAATAATAATAATAATAATAATAATAATAATAATAATAATAATAATTTTAAATATTTTTACGAGTTTGGCAAATTAAACGCAACGACTAAAAATTTATAAAATGAACTAGAAAATAACATAAAAAGTCATCATGTATTTTAAGAAAACTTTGAAGAAATATTATTATTATTATTATAAGCAGGTGTGCTTATAGAGTTGCGTCTGTTAGCAATTAGCCCCCCTTGAGCACTGGGACCCAGCGTTCGAAACCTGTGCGCAATTAGGTACATGTATGGAATTCATTATCTGAGGACGGAGATAATTAGATATTTTCGTAAGGAATTAGTTAGGCGTTCGGAATTAGTTTAGATTTCTGCAGTCTTCTGCAAGTGCTTAGATCAGGGGTTCCCAACCTTTTTGCTCTTCTGTACCCCTTGGGCATTTTTATAGATTCCTGTGTACCCCTAAAAATTGAGGATGAAAACGAAAAACAATGAAATTGATATTGTGATATAATTTTATTGTGAAATCTGTTTTTGTAGGCTGCATAAGAATATTAATGGTAACAAGGAAATAAAAAAAAAAGACACGACATTGCGGAATCTGAATACAGATTACATCATGTATTGCGCAGTACTGGCATTTCTCCCAGATCCAATGTACCCCTTGAAGAGTACAACTGTCCCACTGGGGGTACATGTATCCCAGTTTGGGAACCCCTGACCTACATGAATAATTGTTGGAAATCATATGCAGGGAATTACTTAAGATAAATATTTACAGTTAAAACAACAGTCAGAAAACTGCATTTAATTAGCTGAGTGTGTGGGAAAATCTCAAGATATGGTGTTTGATGCAAACGCTTCTTAGTAATTAGATGCTTACGATTGAAATATACGTACAGTTAAATAGATAGGTCAGTGAAGCTATAGTCGAGGCGTTTTAAGAATATCACTCGGCCACGCCCACATCTTCCCCACCCCACCCCACCCCTCCACCCCAGCCTAACCCCCTCCCCTTTTTCCACGATATTACTCATACGGCTGGCAGCGCTGTCCTGATCATGAGCCGGACTGGAAGATGTCATGCAAGATTCAGAGACCTTCATGCATTGAGAGGGAAAGGATGGCGACTGGTACCACCCCTACCCCTACCCTTGGGATGAGGAAGTTGCAGCGGTCATTGACGCACAGAGAGAGAGAGAGAGAGAGAGAGAGAGAGAGAGAATTACTATTTGTGTTGTCGTGAGGAGGAAACTTTCAAAAGTATGTTGACAGAACAGCTGTACAAAATTAAGTACCAGTTTACAGGTTCTAGAGCCTCCTTTAGTTATTGAATGAACGACCTTTCAATGTTATCAGCGTCATAGCCAAGCAGCAACTGATATCGCCCGAGAGTGCGGTACGATATTGTCATGCATTATCTACGGTGCCAGGGAAGGGGGTGTGGCCGAGTGATATTCTTGAAATGCGTCGACTATAGATAAAACTTATATCATAAAACTTAAACACCCAGAGAGTTAGATGAGAACTGTTTAGATTATGAGATAAATATAGTCAGGTTACTTTTATAAGTAGATACTGCCTACTCTATATTGTCAATCTAGTCAGGTTACTTGTTAATAAAATCAAGTCACTTTTATAAGTGGATACTGCCTACTCCATATTGTAAATATAGTCAGGTTACTTTTACAAGTAGATACTGCCCACTCAATATTGAGCTCCGAGGATTTTTTTTTTAAGAGCAAAGACCAATCGGGCAGGCAACCGAATGCCCTGTTTCTTGCCCAGACCGGAATAAAACTGCTAAGTGTTAAAATCCAATATCGAATTTTGAGCTTAAGTGCGAGGAAAGTGATAGAAAGTTCAGGAGCAGTTTGATTTTAAAGTGAAAACAACCAAGTTTGGTTCTTTAAGGTCAGATATTACGAATTTTATGTGAATCTGCCTCTATATATATATACACACACACATTGCAGTCAGTTGCCTTCCCCATCAGACTCCCGAGGTCTGTCGCACGTTTCAGTAATGGTTACTGCAGCTTGAGAGTGCCAACGGCATCTGGCACCCGTTGGTGTTTACCTACCAGAGTAAAAAAAAAAAAAAAAAAAAAAAAAAAAAGCAAGTGGGTCTTCCCCACTTTCGTCTCGTTCCGTATACTTGACTTTATCCCTTTTTCCGGCAGCTGATCCCATTCCATTCAGTGCTGTAATATTGTAATTTCAAACTGTCGTATTTTATACCGTCACCCCCATTCACCCCGTCTCGCTCGCTGTCATTTATATGAATTTTTTTCATTACCTCAAAATTCGCCATAAAGCAATGCGCTGTGACGTCATTGTCCGAAGAAGAAAGGTTAATAGATTATCTGATTAGAAAAAGAACCATTATTACAAAATTCAAACCCTTGCTTGATATCATTTTGGGTTTGTTTGTAAACCATTTGAATGGAAATTATCCCTTTTTTATCTTTGTAATTAACTTTTAATGTAATTAATTTTTAAGTTTTCTTAATGAAAACCAATGAAAGTAATCTATGATAGAAGATTTACCTAAATTTGCATGCGTGTATATATTTACTAAAACGCTTGCTGGTGTGTACAGATGCATGCACATGCATACGTACATGCAATAAACATACGTTGCATTCATATGTACTCCAATTGTGCATTTGCATTCACAGGATAATAAAAAATTATCGTTGCAAAGACGTCAAGAATACCTCATTGTTTTGGACAGCAGTTTGCTATTTCCGTTGATAATTAATCAGCCAGTTATTTCGAGCTGCGAAAGGCCCCAGAGAGCCGAGAAACATGTCTCCGCATATAATGACGCTGTAATGTTGATCATTTTCGGAGAACAGAAACGATTATTCATCTGCGCAGGAAATCAATTATGCATTGCGCGGCTTTCCCCCTGTGACCGCTCCTGACGCAGAGGTTAGAAATGCGTGGTCTCTCACGAACTGTACGGCGTATGTATTGGTATTCATCTATGCATCCGTATGGAGAGGTAGATGATACATCTATGGACTTATGTGTTTTTTTTTCCCTCGCATTTTACCTCGGGCAAACTCGTCTATATTTATACTAGAATTTTATATTATTCATCTATCGACAGAATCAGTTTGTAAATACATTATTGGGGCTCAGTTTAGCTTTATTAATACATTACTATCCATTTTTGCATGCATTTGTATGGAGAGAGGTAAATAAATACATCTGTAAAATTATCTACAGGAATAAATCTTTTTTTCCTCATTTCAGCTCTGGTAAACTCGCGTATTTTTATACCAGGATTTTGCATTATTCATTTGTGCCGTCAGTGCACCTCCCGCGATGCACTGTAGGCATTAATAAAGGTTCTTTGCAGGGTCCCTTCGGCCCCTAGCTGCAACCCCTTTCATTCCTTTTACTGCACCTCCATTCATTTCTTTCTTCCACCTTCCTATCCACCCCCTCCTAACAATTATTTCACAGTGCAACAGAGAGGTTTTCCTCCTGTTACACCTTTCAAACCTACCTACTCTCAATTTCCTTTCCAGCACTGAATGAACTCATAAGTCCCAGTGCTTGGCCTTTGGCGTGAACACCATATTCTATCCATTCCTATTCATATGTGTACTGAAGCATTTTGTAAATATATACTCGTCCTCAGTTCAACTTTATAGAGATATTTCTGTTGGATTTTGTATGCATGCATGACTGGGTAGGTGGCTGGAAAGCTATTGTTGTAAATTCAGGGAAAATCATGAATCTTTATTTCGGAATTCTTTTGTTATTGATCTTAGGGGGGAAATAGTTTACTTAGTATTTTAATTGTTTTCCTTTTAGTTCACATTTTACCTGATTATTTTTTATTTATGTGTGCATGTATGTATGTAAGTATGTATAAATGTATGTATGTGATGTATGGATGGATGTATATATGGATGTGTGCATGTATTTAGAAATAAGTAAATAGAATTTTGTTGTGGAATTAGTCACCCTTGCATATTAACGAATCAGATATCTGAAGTTAATAATAATAATAATAATAATGTCACAAATAAACGACTACTAATAACAAGGTGGTCTCTATTCAGCAGACGGGTCGCCATATATTTGACAGATACGTCAGGGTGAGAAAAGCAAAAAAAAAAAAAAAAAAAAAAAGTTTGTTTATTTTTAAGCACAGAATTTATTGCCACGTGGTCCATACTCCTGGCGCAACAACAGACATTATGGTATGCTGCTTTCGTTTCGAGAGTTCATTCCAAGTAAGAGAGAGAGAGAGAGAGAGAGAGAGAGAGAGAGAGAGAGACGACACTTGTTTCTGAAAGGAGAGGTGTTTAGTTCAGAAAGAGCAAGAATCGATTCTTTTGTGCCTTACAGGACGTTATTTCCAGCCTGCCTCTCTCTCTCTCTCTCTCTCTCTCTCTCTCTCTCTCTCTCTCTCTCTCTCTCTCTCTCTCTCTGACACACGCACACACACATTCCTGCCAATAACTGCTACGTATATCCGAATATTGAAGTACACAATGAGGCTGGCCTCGAAAAGGTTAGGTCTACCACACATCACCCCATCAGGATAGTAACCAATCTGCAGGTAAATTCTCTCTCTCTCTCTCTCTCTCTCTCTCTCTCTCTCTCTCTCTCTCTCTCTCTCTCTATCATAATTAACAAGTTAAAGGCCTCTCTGGCCCCACCAGGAAAGTAACCAATATGCAGGTAAATCTCTCTCTCTCTCTCTCTCTCTCTCTCTCTCTCTCTCTCTCTCTCTCTCTCTCTCTCTCTCTCATATTTCCCAAGTTAAAGACCTTCCTGACCCCATCAGTGGAATAATCAATCTGCAGGTAAATTCTCTCTCTCTCTCTCTCTCTCTCTCTCTCTCTCTCTCTCTCTCTCTCTCTCTCTCTCTCTCTCTCATATTTTCCAAGTTAAAGGCCCCCTTGACCCCATCAGTGGAATAACCAATCTGCAGGTAAATCTCTCTCTCTCTCTCTCTCTCTCTCTCTCTCTCTCTCTCTCTCTCTCTCTCTCTCTCTCTCATATTTTCCAAGTTAAAGGCCTCTCTAACCCCATCAGTGGAATAACCAATCTGCAGGTGAGAGAGTCTCTCTCTCTCTCTCTCTCTCTCTCTCTCTCTCTCTCTCTCTCTCTCTCTCTCTCTCTCTCTCTCATATTTTCCAAGCTAAAGGCCTCTCTAACCCCATCAGTAGAATAACCAATCTGCAGGTGAGAGTCTCTCTCTCTCTCTCTCTCTCTCTCTCTCTCTCTCTCTCTCTCTCTCTCTCTCTGCCATCTGGTCAGAGAGCAAAGCTGCATTTCATTTCCCGGGAGGCGAAGTTGGTTGGGTATGCGAAGACAAGAGCGAAGTGTCTTCGAATACCCCATCTTCTATTTCTGACCTTTCTTGGACGTCCACGTGCCCCTTCCTAAACATGGCGGAGGAGCCTCCCCGGTTTTACGTCTTCTTCTTCCTCCTCTTCCTCCTCCTTCTTCTTTTTCTTCTTCTTCTTCCTGTTCGTCTTCTTCTTCTTCTTCTTCCTCACCTTCTTCTTCTTCATCTTCTTCTTCCTGTTCGTCTTCTTCTTCCTCCTCCCCTTCTTCTTCTACTTCTTCTCTTGTACTTCTTCTTCTTCTTCTCTTGTACGTCTTCTTCTTCTTTTCCTTCTTCTTCCCCCTCTTCTACTTCTTCTTCTTCCGTTTTGTTCGTCCTCTCTCTCTCTCTCTCTCTCTCTCATTTCTTCTTCTTGTCCTTCTTCTTCCTCCCCTTCGACTTCTTCTCTTATACTTCATCCTCTTCTTTTCCTTCTTCTTCCTCCTCCTCTTCTTCTTCTTCTTCCGTTTTGTTCGTCCTCTCTCTCTCTCTCTCTCTCTCTCTCTCTCTCTCTCTCTCTCTCTCTCTCAGCGTGGTCGCTGGTGCCATCAAATGGCTCCTTCTTGGCTGCCGGGGTGCCGTCGTCGTGGCCTCTTGCTTTGGCACTGCTGTCCATCCCCTCTCTCTCTCTCTCTCTCTCTCTCTCTCTCTCTCTCTCTCTCTCTCTCTCTCTCTCTCTCTCTCTTTTTTGTCATCATTTTGTGGCCGATGCCCCCCGATCGTTTCAAAATTCTTTAGGACAGTCGTCTACCTGTCACGTCTGATGACTCACCTCTTTCATTGCTTATCTTAAAATGCCACAATTGTACTTTAGTTGATGATCCTTGGATAAACTCCCCGTGCATTGAATGTCCACAACACCAGCCGTTACGTACAGACACACACATACATACATACACACACACACACACACACACACACACATATATATATATATATATTATATATTATATATCTGGATATATATATTATATGCATATATATATTTATATTTTTATATATATATGTATATATTTATTATATGATATATATTTATATGTATATATATTTATATTTTATATATCTGTATACACATACATATACATACAGTATATATGTGTGTGTTTGTTTACTCTCGAAAAGGTCTTAACCCTCTGGTTCTCAGCATCATTCATGATCAGGTTTCTATTGCTTATGCCTTTAATCATCCTGGCTGCGACCAGCCAGAGTTGACTAACCTCCAGGGTTTATCCTAGGTCAACTGAGGTCACTGGTCTGTCTCGCTTCCACCCTCACCCGGGGTCGATCACGTGACTTCTTGGTACGGGGACGAGCATGGGTGCATATATAAGCTCACCCACACAATTTTCAGCGTACCACTTTTCCCGTGATCACGAACCGAGGAATTCACCCAGATACAATGACTATTATTTTGATCCCCCAAGAAAAAATATGTAATTGAACTTTGAGTATTATTATTATTATTATTATTATTATTATTATTATTATTATTATTATTATTATTATTATTATTCAGAAGATGAACCTTATTTGAAATTAAAAATTTCAAATAAGGAATTGAAAATTCACCCAAACAGTGACTGTATTTGGTCTTATACCCCAAGAAAAAATATGTAAAAAAATTTGAGTATTATTATTATTATTATTATTATTATTATTATTATTATTATTATTATTATTATTATTATTATTAATCAGAAGATGGACCT
>NC_089756.1:34223761-34241261 GCF_040412425.1 Macrobrachium rosenbergii | reverse complement strand
GCTATACTTCTAACCAAACCATGCAAACCATGCAATGAGAGAGAGAGAGAGAGAGAGAGAGAGAGAGAGAGAGGGGCCAAGTACCCTCCCATTTTTTTTAACGCGTTCCTTGACAGCATGTGCTTAGGGGCAAGTTCGTTTAGAGTGTATTCCTGAGTAGCCTGGCATTTGTTAGTTATCTAAACAACTGTCCGGGAGCCTCCAGTCAAACCGTATATGGAAGTGTTTAGTGAAAGCCTCGGGGGGTGGGGGAGGGAGGGGTGGGGTAGTTCTCCCTTGAAGGTTAGTAGGCCAGGTTAGGTCAGCCTTCACCGAGGAGGACCTCGTCGAGTGGGAAGTCCCTCAAAGCCAGAGGGAACGGTTCATGTAATAGAGACGCGGCCTCTTGGAATGCTTGATAATTCTTGATGACGCAATCCTCACTTGGAGTGTGCTTGTTTAAAGTGCTTCGAGCCTGGTTTTTCTAATTGACTTATTCTGTTTTATTTTTTTTTATCGCTTATTATCCTTTCATTCCCACATAACAGTACGTGACGATTTTTTTTTTTAGAATAAGCAGGTATTTTCACTATGAATAATGATTCATAAAAATAGTGATAAGACTGTTATCGAGTTCAAATATACATCACATGTGAGACAGTTAATATAATAATAATAATAATAATAATAATAATAATAATAATAATAATAATAATAATAATGCTTTTATCGACTTCTATTAGGCTTCACTTTTTGTGAGACGTTTAATAATAATAATAATAATAATAATAATAATAATAATAATAATAATAATAATAATAATAATAATAATAATAATAATAACACCTTTATCGAGTTCAAGTGTACTTCACATATTGTGAGACATTTAATAATAATAATAATAATAATAATAATAATAATAATAATAATAATAATAATAATAATAATAATAATAATAACACTGTTATGGAGTCCAAAAATACTTTGTAACTTGACAGTACTTTGAAGCAATGGTCTAATATTTTAACCTATGAACTTTGAGTATTAATGTGCACAAATAGATGTTTATGGGTTATAATTATTCATGGTAATAGCACTGTTAACGAGTTCAAATTTACCTCACATTAGCCGAGACATCATTAGCTATTCAATTTTACAGTGCTTAGAAGCAAAGTTCTGATATTCGTATTTACCAACTCAGAGTATTGATTGACAGACAAAGGTGTTTATGAGTAATAATTAATAATGGTAATAACGCTGCTATCGAGTTAAAATTATACTTCGCATCAGCTGAGACATCATACCTTTTCAATTTTACAGTACTCGAAAGCAAGGTTCTAATATTCGTATTTACGAAAACCGAGTATTAATTTACTATAAATATGTTTTTGTTTTTAGTCAGTGGCCCCATCAAGTGACTAAGGACGCTAAAACTCGTAAATCTGGGTGTTTATTTTGGCTTCACGTACTTGGTTTGAGGCGCCGGGAATGTGGATAAGTTTGAGGTGGGTGTGTGAGGTTATTTGGGGGTTTCGCTGGGGTTTGAGATGAAGTGGCCAATATTAAAGAGTCGTGGATGGACGTCAAAACGAGGTTGGTGAAATTTGGGAGGTTGTGGGGATGGATGTAAATAGGGGTTGAGGAAGTTTTTGGGATGAGGAAATGGGGCATTTTTAGCTTTCTGTGAAAGAAAGCTATTGAGATTTTTATTTTGTTTAAGGTTAAAGATAGCCACGATCGTACGTCTGGCATCGCCATAGGTGCCAACAACACAGGCCACCACCGGGTCGTGGCTGAAAGTCTCATGGGCCGCGGCTCATACAGCATTATACCGAGGCCACCGAAAAATAGATCTGTTTTCGGTGGCCTTGATCATATGCTGTACAGAAAACTCGACTGCGCATTTTTTACTTTTTTTTTTTTATTTGGCAGGAATATAGATTGGGATCTTTTCTGCAAAGAGCCTTAAGTAATTGCCTACAGTGCACCGCATGACGGCACTACCCTCCTGCGGGGGCAGGATATTGATATCCCAAGTCGCTACCTCATTTTTGTACCCAGGACGTGTATGTACCGTGTGTCAGCTGCGTTCTTCTTTTGTATCACGTACCGTACAAGTAATTCGACATGTGTTTGTGTGCATGTGTTAAATTTACGTATGCTGTGAATGTGTATGGATGCTTCCTGATTATGTAAACACCTACCTAACCTAATCTATATTCACAATAGCTATCTCTTCATGTATATATATATATATATAATATTATATATATATATATTATATTTACATTTATATATATAAATATATCTTTATATATATTATAAATTATATATATATATATAATATATAAATATATATATATATATAGAGATACATTTATACATATATATATATTTATATATATATTATATATATATGTGTATGTATATATTATAAAATCTTTAGTTGCATTCACTGGGTATATGATATAACAGTATTTTCAGAAACCAACACTGACCTGGTAACTGCATCAGAAACAGCATTGACTAACCGGTACAATTTCCTCGTCGGTACGTCGGTTGTAAGTGGGCCATGTTTCCTCCATAAATACCCAGCCTAAAAAATAAAAGAAGTAAAACATATTAATTTTTATTTTTGCTCAGTTTAATTAGATTCATTGAAAAAAAGCAGCAATGACTTATTCTTTAAATCATAAAATTGTCATCGTTGTTCTTCTATTATTATCATTATTATTATTATTATTATTATTATTATTATTATTATTATTATTATTATTATTATTATTATTATTATTATTATTATTATTATTATTATTCAGAAGATGAACCCTGTTCTTGTGGAACGAGCCCACCAAAGGGGCCATTGACGTGAAATTCAAGCTTCCAAAAAATATTATGATGTTCATTAGGAAGAGGTAAGAGGAAATACAGAATTATTATTATTATTATTATTATTATTATTATTATTATTATTATTATTATTATTATTATTATTATTATTATTATTACTCATAAGATGAACCCTATTCTCAGGAAGAAGATAGAGGAAGTAAAGGGAAATACAGAAAGAAGAGATCTCACTTATTAAAAAACAAAAAAGAAATGAATAATTTCATAACTAGTTGCTATGTAGTGTATCTATATTCAGTTAGGAGAGGCAAATGTGAGTAAAAAGTTCATTCAGTCAAATTTTCTTTGCCTAATATAGTCACAGAAACCAGGATGATGAAGTGGCAGAGAGAGAGAGAGAGAGTATATTTTCTGTTTTAGTAGGACAAAGGGAGAGAGAGAGAGAGAGAGAGAGAGAGAGAGAGAGAGAGAGAGATGATATTTTCTATTTTAGTAGAGAGAGAGAGAGAGAGAGAGAGATGTATTCTCTATTTTAATTAGACAAGGAGAGAGAGGTGATATTTTCTATTTTATTAAGAGAGAGAGAGAGAGAGAGAGATATTTTCTATTTTAATAAGAATGAGAGAGAGAGAGAGAGAGAGAGATTTCTCTATTTTAGTAAACAAGGAGACAGAGATAGAGAGAGATGATATTTCCTACTTTGGTAAGAAAGAGAGAGAGAGAGAGAGAGAGAGAGATTTTTTCTATATTAGTAAGAAAGGAGAGAGAGAGAGAGAGAGAGAGAGAGAGAGAGAGAGAGAGAGAGAGAGAGAGAGAGAGAGAGAGAGAGAGATGATATTTTCTATATTAGTAAGAAAGGAGAGAGAGAGAGAGAGAGAGAGAGAGAGAGAGAGAGAGAGAGAGATGATTTTTCTATATTAGTAAGAGAGAGAGAGAGAGAGAGAGAGAGAGAGAGAGAGAGAGAGAGAGAGAGAGAGAGATGATATTTTCTATATTAGTAAAAAGAAGAGAGAGAGAGAGAGAGAGAGAGAGAGAGAGAGAGAGAGAGAGAGAGAGAGAAATGCACTTTTAATTGAAATGATCAGCAACCATTGAGAGATGGCGCCTCCGCATTAGTGGTTTCGTCCGCTCCACTTCTTTCGCCATATAAGTCGAGGAAGAAGGAATAGGAGGAGGAGGAGGAGGAGGAGGGTAAGGATGAGAGAAGGATGAAGGATTAGGAAAAGTAATCGGTGCCACGAGAGGAGAAAGGAATGCAGAGGAGTGGATCTCGCCATGACGGTCGAGAAAATAGTAATTGGGGCTTGAAAATATAAAATGATAATTGCGACCTGAAAAAAAAAATGATAAAAGAACAGTTATGGCTTTTAACAATTGTATAAAGAGAACAGACTGGTTTGGGGAATGGTAATAAAATGGTAATTATGGCGAGTAAAAAAAATGATTTAATAGTAATTGTAACTTTTAACATTTGTATTAAAAGAACATAAAATGGTTTTGAAGTAGTAAAAGTGATTTCAGCAAATGTTTATAAAAGTTATTTTTTTAAGACAATTTGAACATTTACTTCAAGACATTATTAATTATATTAGAAAAATTTGATTACACTGAGCTAATGATAATTATGGAGAGGAATATTTAGAATAATTTTTAGTTTTATGTAAAACTATTGCGCCGGCTTTGTCTGTCCGTCCGCACTTTATTCTGTCCGCACTTTTTCTGTCCGCCCTCAGATCTTAAAACCTACTGAGGCCAGAGGGCTGCAAATTGGCATGTTGATCATCCACCCTCCAATCATCAAATATACCAAATTGCAGCCGTCTAGCCTCAGTAATTTTTATCCTACTTAAGGTTAAAGTTACCGAGACCACCGAAAGATAGATGTGTTTTCGGTGACCTTGATTATACGATGTACAGTAAACTCGTTTGCGCCTAAGAAACTTCGGCCCATTTATTAGTTGTTATTTTATGTGAATGATAATTATGACGTAGAACATACAAAGTAATTTTAATAGATAACTTATGGACGACATGAATTCTTGATGAACTGCGTTTTTTTTTATAAAACGGACAGCAATTATCGTTAATGAATACAACTGAATCTTTTAGGATATAAATTTACCGAGAACTCTCATCAGCTGTAATATATTTGGACTGAAGATGGCAATAATTATAGTTGATAATTGTGATAATTTGGTATGAGTGCCAAACCATTGCGAGATGCGTCCACTCCGGGATAATCACAGGCCCTTCAAAAATCCTTAATTGGATAATACCATACCCAAACAGCCTCTGTCAAATGTGTAATGGATTTTGCTTGGGGTCCGTCATTCAAAGAATAGTATTATTATTATTATTATTATTATTATTATTATTATTATTATTATTATTATTATTATTATTATTATTATTTTGTTGAATAATGTGGCTGCATTATACGAGTTGATTTTATACTGAGTTTTCTCAATTTTTCTTATCATTCGTGTTCCTGCGCATCAATATTGGTCAGTAGTCTGCCAGTGTTCATAATTCTTGGATGTAGACACGTATTTCTTACAACAGAAATATTATTATTATTATTATTATTATTATTATTATTATTATTATTATTATTATTATTATTATTATTATTATTATTATTATTATTATTATTATCCAGTAGATGAACCCTATTCATATGGAAGCCCACCAAAGGGGCCACTGACTTGAAATTCAAGCTTCCAAAGAATATTATGGAGTTCATTAGGAAGAAGTAAGAGGAGGTAAGTTTATATATATATATATTAATTAAAAAATAGATAAATAAAAGCGCCTATTCATCTGTTTTTTTTTTAAACGCATTTATTCTTAGTGTTTATGTAGTCATGTTTATATGGCAAATATCCGAAATAATGAATTAGCTGTACCTCCTTTCACATTCTCTTTCTTCCATCTTACTTTCCTCAACCCTCTCCTAACTATTGATTCATAGTGCAACTGCTTTGAGGTTTTCCTCCTGTTACACCTTTTAAAACTTTCTACTCTCAATTTCCGTTTCAGCGCTGGATGACCTCATAGGTCCCAGTGCTTGGCCTTTGGCCTAAATTTTATACTCAATTCAATTCAATTCAGTTCAGGTCCGAATACTTTTATTTTTACAGTATTCTGTACTTTTTTTTTCAAGCCTGTCTTATTTCTTAACATTTAGGAATGTTTACACATTTTGCATTCGTGTATCTCAAGGGGGGAATCTGAATTTACTGGACTGACTTTATAGTTTGCGTTCAGACGTGCAATTAACGGAGATTTTATTGTCAATATTTTGAGGTGATTCTTCATAACATTTATTGATATCTGACTTATTATATCAAAGTATGAGGTGAAGCATTAAGGTTAACCTTTACAAGAAAGTTGTAGTAAGGCTTTTCGTTTGGTATTTTAATTTATCGTATTATTGTAAATTGAACGCTTCGTAAATATCTTGTTTTTAGTTATTGGCATAAATGAAATAAGTCCTGTATAAAGACATGAGTTTCCATTTGCTTTTTCATCTCAGAAGTTCAGGGAACGGGAACCATATGCCCTCCTTAACCACATGCCATAAAAAAAAAAAAGAGGGGACAAGTGGATCTTCACTCTAAAACTTCAAACGAAGACGCAGTGAACTACTACCCTAATACAATTCTCCTTGATTTTTAATAATTTACTTAGATTTTTATCTATCTGTTTGATAACTTTGCTAATTTATTGTTTCTTTTTTAATAAGTGAGATCTCTTCTCTCTGCATTTCTCATTACCTCCTGTTATTTCTTTTAAATGAACACCATAATATTCTTTGAAAGCTTGAATTTCAAGTCAGTGGCCCCCTTGGTGGGCTTGTTCCATGTGAATAGGGTTCAGCTTCTGAATAATCATAGTAATAATCGTAAAAATGTTTCATTTCCGTGAACCGTGTGTGTTACACCTGCATTAACTAGGTTTGTTTTTTTTTTTTTTTTTTTACTAATCTTCCTTTTTAGTTTAATGTAATAGAAAACTATTGTGCCGGGTTTGTCTGTCCGTCGGCACTTTATTCTTTCCGCACTTTTTTCTGTCAGCACTTTTTCTGTCCGCCCTCAGATCTTAAAAACTACCGAGGCTAGAGGGCTGCAAATTGGTATGTTGATCACCAACCCTCCAATCATCAGACATACCAAATTGCAGCCCTCTAGCCTCCTCAGTAGTTTTTATTTTATTTAAGGTTAAAGTTAGCCACAATTGTGTTTCTGGCAACGATATAGGATAGGCCACCACCGGGCCGTGATTAAAATTTCATGGACCGTGGTTCATACAACATTATACCGAGACCACAGAAAGATAGATTTATTTTCGGTAGCCTTGATTATACGCTATAGCTGCTGCACAGAAAACTCGATTGCGCCGAAGAAACCGGCGCATTTATTACTTTCGTTTTTCGCATTTAAGGGCATATCTTTCTGTCTCTTAAAAAGAATTAGATTACCCCCATGAATCACATCCATTAAGTGCTGATATCTCGCTAGGTGTGACTGGCAACTCCGGCCCAGTTGCAAGATGTCATCACTTTTGCCTTAACCTGAATTCGCTTGAGGAATGGCCCCTCCGTGATTCATTTCTTTCCTTTGTGTTTTTCTTTGTTTTGTGAAATTTATTTTTTTTAAGAATTTATATTTTTTTCAAAATTTACATTTTTTTCAAACATTTTTTTTTTTAGGAATTTTTGGAAAGTGGTTTCATTAAGATGTCATTTGTTAATGTTTTATTCTTCCGGAGAGAGAGAGAGAGAGAGAGAGAGAGAGAGAGAGAGAGAGAGAGAGAGAGAGAGAGAGAGAGGAGTGTGTGTGTGTGTGTGCAAGTTGTTTCGTAGAGAGAGAGAGAGAGAGAGAGAGAGAGAGAGAGAGAGAGAGAGAGAGAGAGAGAGAGAGTGTGTGCAAGTTGTTTCGCAGAGAAAGAGAGAGAGAGGGTGGAGTGATTGTGCAAGTTGTTTCATAGAGAGAAAGCGAGAGAGAGGGGGTGCTAGTGCCAATTGCTACGTAGAGAGAGAGAGAGAGAGAGAGAGAGAGAGAGAGAGAGAGAGAGAGAGTTGAGAGAAAGGGGGTTGCAAGTTGTTTCATAGAGAGAGAGAGAAAGAGGGGGCGGTGCTAGTGCAAATTGCTTCGTAGAGAGAGAGAGAGAGAGAGAGAAGGGGGGTGCTAGTGCAAATTGCTTCGTAGAGAGAGAGAGAGAGAGAGAGGGGGTGGGGGGCGAGCGAGCTTAATACCTTCATCTCTATTGTGGTTTTAACCAGACGTGATTGTTTATACTTCACAGGATGATTCGATTTCTCTAATAACTGAACGGTGCACGATGTCTTTGTTGGTGCAACTGTCCATCTCATAGGAAACGAAGCATTTTCCTTCTTTGTTTGAGCAGAATTCGGTTTAATGTCTTTAGATTTCCTACTTGTCTAAGATATAAATAGGAGGTTTGATTTCAAACTGAATTACAAAATACAGTTAGGAAATATGAGTTTGTTGTGATTGGTCATATTACGATAACCATTTTTTTTTCTAAAGACTTATTAAAATAACGTTTTCCAATCTTTATGTGTGTGTAATTTATATATGAATATATATATATATATATATATATATATATATATTATACACAGTATATACATGTATATACAGTACACACACACATATACGTATACATATGTACATATAGGTATAAATATATGTAGGTATATATATAAATATATAAATATATATATATGTATATATATATTTATATTTATATACATGTATATATATAAATATATGTAGGTATATATATACACATATAATTTATATATATATATATATATATATATATATATATATATATATATATATATATTACCAAGCAATATCCACCAAGTCAGCACATTCTACAAAATGAACTCTTCCCTGTATTGTGAAACCGACGAAGGAGTGGTGAGAAAGAGAGAGAGAGAGAGAGAGAGAGAGAGAGAGAGAGAGAGAGAGAGAGAGAGAGAGAGAGAGAGAGAGAGAGAGGAGATAAGTGCATATTCATGGAGTAATCTCCAGTGTTTACGTTCCTGGGAAGGCTAAGATAGGCTTAGGTGAATGCTCCAATTGTTTTGGCTACTTCAGGGGAATGAGGAAGAAGAACTAACGCTATGGAACGGAAAGTTGATCCAAGGAAGCTGCTGCAGGGGTTTAAATGCTTAAGAGATTTGTGGGTGTGTATATATATATATATATATATATATATATATATATATATATATATATATATATATATATATATATATATATATATATATATATATATATATATATATATATACATATACACATACACACACATTAATTTTATCACATACACAATTGTTCTGTGCATTAGTAGAATTACTAAAAGGACCTCATTCAAACTGGACGGTATCTAATGGAGTATTTATTCAGAAAAAGTTACAAGCTTTCTTGGACAAACAGTCCACATTGTCAATAAATACTCCATTAGATACCATCCAGTTTGAATGAGGTCCTTTAAGTAATACACACATATATATACACTATATATATGTATATATATAATTGTATATATATGATATATTAAATATATGTATATATATTATATTTATATATATATATATATATATATATATATATATATATATATACACACACACATACACATACACACACACCTACCAAGATGACATCCCACAAACACTATAGCAGTATACCATTTCACAGAAGTAGGGGAGAGGCAAGTGAGGAAACCAGTAGGTAGAAGGAAGGGCCAAGGAGAGAAGTCGTGAATATAATAAGATCAACGAAAGGGGAGAAGGAGCGAGGGCAGGAAAAACAATGAAGAGAACACGGTGACACGAAGATGGAAAATGCAAGAGAAGGGGAAAGACGAGACAGATATTTAAGAAATGTAAAGAAAGAAAGTATCAAGAAAATTATGCATTTGAAATAAGCATGAGGATACAAAAGTAGGATATGTGTTGTTAATGCTTAAGTAGTAAAAGAAATATAGAAACAGAGGATTAGGTGGAGGAAGAAAGAGAAATCCAAATAAGTAAACAGAGAGAGAGAGAGAGAGAGAGAGAGAGAGAGAGAGAGAGAGAGAGAGAGAGAGAGAGAGAAGAGAGAGAAGTATCGGATATAGACAATGGAAGAAGAGGAAAGAAAATCCAAAAGAATGATAACAAGAGAGATACCATCTCAAAAAAAAAAGTACAAAGAGAGAGAGAGAGAGAGAGAGAGAGAGAGAGAGAGAGAGAGAGAGAGAGAGAGAGAGAGAAGCATTGCATATAGACAACGGAAGAGCAGGAAAGAAAATCCAAAAGAATGATAAGAAGAGAGATACCGTCTCAAAAACAAAAGAGAGAGAGAGAGAGAGAGAGAGAGAGAGAAGAGAGAGAGAGAGAGAGTGAGAGAGAGAAATATCAAATAAAAACGGGAGCGTCAATCCAAGGAGGAGACAATAAAAGAAATATCGTATAAAAAAAAATAGAAAAAAAAAAGAAAGTTCAGGAAACTGAGGAGGAGAATAAGTGAGGTAACTGTGGTTTCGGCCGGGAATGGAAACTGCTGTTGTAGCTTCTCCAGACCGCAAACAAAAGCAGATATATACTCCTTTTGTTTTAATTATGGACTTGTTTACTTTTACAACTATTGTTTATTTTCGTTTGTTGCTGTTGTTTATGTGGGTGTACATTTACTTCTGCCTTTGTGTGTTAGTTAGTTATTGTTATTTTTATTTTGTTTTGTAAAGAAGTCTTTCGCTTACTTAATTTATTTTACTATTTATTATTTTGTGCGTACGTTTTTCCATTATTATATATATACCTATATATATAATATATATACATCTCTCTCTCTCTCTCTCTCTCTCTCTCTCTCTCTCTCTCTCTCTCTCTCTCTCTCTCTCTCTCTCTCTATATATATATATATATATATATATATATATATATATATATATATATATATATATATATATATATACATTATTGTACACACAGAATGTAAAAGTCTCAAGAGAGAGAGAGAGAGAGAGAGAGAGAGAGAGAGAGAGAGAGAGAGAGAGAGAGAGAGCAGTGGTTAGGACGACGTAGAGGGGAAGAGTTGGGTAGGTTACTTGATCCAAATGTATACCTGGGTCGAGTCAGAGAGTTGCTCGTATTAAGTTTTTCAAGGGGGACCTCCTTCCAAGGCTTTACGACTTCGACCATTTGTAGCTCCTTGAAAGGAAGAACTGATGTCGGTTCTCCTCGAGGTGCTTTCAAGATCCTCTCTCTCTCTCTCTCTCTCTCTCTCTCTCTCTCTCTCTCTCTCTCTCTCTCTCTCTCTCTGTCAGGTCGTTCTAGGAGGGTCTGAGGCAAGTCTTGGTGGACGACATGCCTGCATTTTTCGAGGGTTGGTTTGACTGATGCTCTCTCTCTCTCTCTCTCTCTCTCTCTCTCTCTCTCTCTCTCTCTCTCTCTCTCTCTCGACGTAAGTCTTAGACAGACATACCTGCACTATTCGTGGGTTGGTTTGACTGATTTCTCTCTCTCTCTCTCTCTCTCTCTCTCTCTCTCTCTCTCTCTCTCAGCCCCGGTTCGCTCAAATATCGGGTCTGACGCACAGTCCTGCAGATACCTCAAAATTATTCGGGGGTGAACTTGAGTCACCGTTTCTCTTCTCTCTCTCTCTCTCTCTCTCTCTCTCTCTCTCTCTCTCTCTCTCTCATACACGTGCATGAAATACCAGTCTTAGACAAACCCTAAAATATTATTCGAAGGGAAAGCCTGACTGACACGCTGTCTCTCTCTCTCTCTCTCTCTCTCTCTCTCTCTCTCTCTCTCTCTCTCTCTCTCTCTACCCCCCCAGAGGCCTGCCCGTGAGTCATGGCGGATCATATTATGGGCCTGGCGAAATCTCTTAGCGCACGTAGGGCCCACCTTTTACGGCGTGACTCATCAAAGCGGACTGCGCGCGGCCTGCTTAATGAATAAATTGCCTTGGATGGGCGGGTGATGGAAGAAGAAGAAGAAGAAGAAGAAGAAGCTGCAGATGAATGAGTGCGTAAACTGAGGATGAGTAATCTCGCTCATTAGTGAATGAAGGAGTGAATGGTGTATAGTGCAGTGAATCTCTGGAGTGAAGATGTTCCCTTTTAGGTAAATGGATTTGGGGAGTTCTTGAAGGCGGGAGTAATGAAAATGACGTCATTTCCAACTTGGTATTGAACTGTCATTGCACTGTTATCGCTATTACTGGCATTGTTTAAAAGTAATCGAACTGTAATTATGACGGAGGTAATTACTGACGTGGTGATTTGGTTATGCTGATGGCTGAAAGGAAAAAAATAAATTTTGGTAATTACTGACATGGCTGAAAGGAAAAAAAAAATTGGTAATTACTGACATGGCTGAAAGGAAAAATTTTTTTTTGGTAATTACTGACATGGCTGAAAGAAAATTTTTTTTTTGGTAATTACTGACATGGCTGAAAGGAAAAAAATTAATTTTGGTAATTACTGACATGGCTGAGAGGAAAAAAAAAAATTGGTAATTACTGACATGGCTGAAAGGAAGATAGAAATAGATAAATAAATAAATAAAAAAAACTAGCGTCTTCCATTTGATTTTTCTTTTTACATAGTCACTGAATTTACTTTGGGCCTTGAAAGCTAAAAGTTGTCATTCTCTTAGTATTGAAATCCCAATCAGGTTTCCCGAATCAAATTCGCTGAACAGTAGCACCATTATGCAATAAATGTTTTGCCTCGCTGTCGAACTCCTCAGTTCCAGAGGTCCTCCTTTATTCCTCACACCGTTGGACTGTGGAACAGTCTCCCTGCTGAGGTTGTCGTGCAATTGGAACTTCAGAAGTTCAAGCGAAGGTGCAATGCATTGCTACCCTGATACTATTCTTCTTGCATTTTGATACATTTTTATCTATTTATTAATTTATTTTTCTTTTTTAATAAATGGTATTTCTTCTTTCTGTATTTCCTTTTACCTTCTCTTACTTCTTCCTAATGAACACCTTAATATTCTTTGGAAGCTTGAATTTCAAGCCAGTGGCCCCTTTGGTGGGCTTGTTCCATATGAATAGGGTTCGTCTTCTGAATAATAATAATAATAATAATAATAATAATAATAATAATAATAATAATAATAATAATAATAATAATAAAATTTTACTGAATCACAGTAAGAAGTAGGACAAAGGGACCTCACTGGAATTTTTTCAACTGAAGTACTTAACAAGTAGGGCAAAGGGATGCCTTAGGAGTTGGACTTCATTTTCTTGTTGTTTATCTCTTTTTTTTTTTTTATTCCACTTATTCGGAGGGAAAGCCTGACTGATTCTCTCTCTCTCTCTCTCTCTCTCTCTCTCTCTCTCTCTCTCTCTCTCATACACGTGTATGAAATACCAGGAGGCTTCATTTTCTTGTTTTGTATGTTTTTTTTTTTATTCCACTTATTCTTCGTATTCCACTTATTTGGAGGGAAAGCCTGCCAGACTCTCTCTCTCTCTCTCTCTCTCTCTGTCTGTCTTTGGGATAGGTAACGATATTGGTCTGTCGCAGAATGAAAATATACACTTAGAATTTCTGGGTAAAAATGATAAGGGAAGTGCAAATACCAAGTAATTAGCTAAAAACGCTGGAGTTGTGAACAAAGAATATTGAATGAATTAAGTCAATAAAAAACTTAGGAATTGGGTACAACCACAAAGACGTAATGTGAAATGCTATATGCGTAGATGTATCCCGCGTAAATTTAGTTAATCGTCATTTCTGTCGAAGTATTTGACACTACTGAAAGATAAACGGAGATGGTTTGGACATGTCCTTCGCACAGCCCTTGGGAGAATGTGGGCGCCAGAAGAATTGGAGGACCCAAGCTCACTTTTAAGTGTTTGTTATTATTTATTCTTCAGAAGATGAAACCGATTCGTATGGAAGAAGACCACCAAAGGGGCCATTAACTTGAAATTCAAGCTTCCAAAGAATATTATGGTGTTCATTAGGAAGAAGTAAGAAGAGGTAAAGGGAAATACAGAAAAAAATCTCACTTATTAAAAACAAACAATAAATTAGTAAATAGTGAAAAATGTGTTAAAATGCAGGGAGAATAGCATTAGGGCAGCTTTGTGATTCGTTAAATATTAAAGCATTGGCAAGACCAGAGACTCTTTTGCGTCACACAGCTTTTAAAGCGATGATGATGATGATGATGTAATTGAGTCATAACGAGAGAGAGAGAGACTTTCATCTAAGGAGACATTTCATAGAAGTACATTGTAAGGGAACAACGATGATAATCCCAGAGAGAGAGAGATAAAGAGAGAGAAAGAGAAGGAATTTCCCATAATACAATGTAAATCAGTTAAGATAACAATGCTTCACACACACACACACACACACACAGAGAGAGAGAGAGAGAGAGAGAGAGAGAGAGAGAGAGAGAGAGAGAGACAGACAGACAGACAGACAGACAGAGAGAGAGAGAGAGGAATTTCCCATAATACAATGTAAGTCAGTAAAGATAATAATGCTTCACACACACACACACACAGAGAGAGAGAGAGAGAGAGAGAGAGAGAGAGAGAGAGAGAGAGAGAGAGAGAGAGAGGAATTTCCTAGTAATACAATGTAAGTCAGTAAAGATAATAATGCTTCACACACACACACACACACACACACACACACACACAGAGGGAGAGAGAGAGGGAGAGAGGAATTTCCTAGTAATACAATGTAAGTCAGTAAAGATCACAGTGCTTAACACACAAACACACACACACACAAACAGAGAGAGAGAGAGAGAAATTTCCTGGTAATACAATGTAAATCAGTAAAGATAATCTTACATACACACACACACACAGAGAGAGAGAGAGAGAGAGAGAGAGAGAGAGAGAGAGAGAGAGAGAGAGAGAGAGAGAGAGAGAGAGAGAGAGAGACGCTAAAGCAGTCCTCTATGCAAGAACGAATTTAATAATAAAATACAATTTTAACTCTTGACACAAT
This sequence comes from Macrobrachium rosenbergii, assembly GCF_040412425.1. NCBI lineage: Eukaryota > Metazoa > Arthropoda > Malacostraca > Decapoda > Palaemonidae > Macrobrachium > Macrobrachium rosenbergii. Next base: position 34,226,414 of record NC_089756.1, on the reverse strand, counting down.
AATTCTTCCCAGAGCGCAAATGTCGGCAAATGGCAGTAAATTTTGGTTGCAACGAATCCGAAGTACTTCTGATTTATGTGAAGGTCGACCTTCGAGTAGGAGCAATAGCAGCTGCTTTCTGTTGAGGGTGAAATTCTCAATCAGAGTCGTTTTCACCAGGGCCAAAGTTATTGGATAATTCGTTGCAAGAAAGCGACTGTGCTGGTCCGCTTTTGTAGTGGTTAGTGTCGTGGGATGCTACTCGGATGTCGCGGGATGCTACTCCGGATGTCGCGGGGGGTTCGCGTCTCCCTCAGGGGTATGAAAAATCACTGGCGCTGTATCATGATCAGTTACCGCTGCAGTGTCGGGTCTGCGGTGGGAGGTTGAAACCAGCTTCTTTGGAAGCTTGAATTTTAAGTCAGTGGCCCCTTTGGTGGGCTTGTTCCATATGAATAGGTTCATTTTCTTAATAATAATAATAATAATAATGGAGCCAGTCTCCCAACTGAGAGAGAGAGAGAGAGAGAGAGAGAGAGAGAGAGAGAGAGAGAGATACGTGTGAAGAAGTAAAGGGAGGGGGAAGGGGAAAATGAAGAATGATAGACGGCAGAAGTTTGGGGCAGACCCATATGTTGCTGGGAAACTGAACGCTAATACAGTTATTAATCGTATTTAGCGTTCGCCAATTATTATTATTATTATTATTATTATTATTATTATTATTATTATTATTATTATTATTTATCGAAAACAGTTTAGAAGTGATATGTATTCCTTTAAATCATATATACCCAAGCACTCATAGAGAAGTTTGCATTCCGGTACGCAAGTACAAAAAAAATCTTAAAATGCAATTGCAAACTTACTGCCCCATGAATGCAAAGCACAAACGGTGATATATGCACACAAGCATCTCTGCGCTCCAGGATGCTTTCGTGTGATTCCACTGCGATTCACATTGAATAATAAAGCACGTACTGCATTGTGATTTAAATAAGAAGTCGTCTGAGGAAATTTCCAAGTGGCCGAATTGAGAAGATGGGTGTGGCTATCCACCGAAGGTGCTTAAATTCCCTCCTCCTATCCTCTAACCCCCCTTTCTTCTTCTCTTCCATCCATCCTTTTCTTTTCAGTCCTCCCCCCCTCTTTCTCCATTTTCCACCCCCCACCCACCCCCAACTCCACTCCACCACTCCCTTCTCCTCCACCCTTGAGCATTTGTTGTTCAGGCAATGATGGAAGGTTGTTGTCGAGTGCTTTAGGCTAATATAAATGGCTTCTTTCTCCTTGGGTTGTTGGGCGTGGGAGGGGGAGAGGGTTAGGTTAAGGGGTGGTAGTAGTAGTGGTAGTACTGGGTGAGGGGAAGTAGGGGGCACCTCCCCCCCCCACCCCCCGACACGAGGGGAATCTGTAGTGGAAAAGAGGAGAATATTTAGGAGCAAAGGAGAAGGCTTTTGGTGAGGACCCCCTCAAGTTCGTTTCAGCTTGAGTGATGTTTTTGATGTGAGAGAGAGAGAGAGAGAGAGAGAGAGAGAGAGAGAGAGAGAGAGATTTCATCATGAAGACATATCACAGAACTATTGTAAGGGAATAACGAAGATAACACCAAGAGAGAAGAGAGAGAGAGAGAGAGAGAGAGAGAGAGAGAGAGAGAGAGAGAGAGAGAGAGAGAGAAAGGAAATCCATAGTAATAATACAATATAAGGGGATAACGATAATAACGCATCACAAAGAGAGAGAGAGAGAGTGCGCGATGGAAATTCATGGCAATACAATGCAGAGGAATAACGATAATAACGCATCACAAAGACACACAGAAAGAGAGAGAGAGAGAGAGAGGATAATCGGCGTGGGTGGGGTTCTGTTCTCCTGTACAGGATGCAGGGAGGCAAAGTGAGGGGAATGAAACTGAATGTCAACAAAGGGAGAAAGATCTCTCTCGGGGTTCCGTATCACATGAGACAGCAACGGAGGACTGAGCCGAGTGTCAGATGATTGGGAGATTTGTCTGACAAGCGATTGATTGATCGCAAGTTATCTGGCGCGGAAGTGACCGGGGATACGTGATTGTTTAACAAATAGTTTTCGTTCAGTCACGTTTTATTAGTTTTCTGTGTAGGAAAACTGTTGTGCCGGCTTTGTCTGTCCGCCCTTAGATCTCAAAAAAACTACTGAGGCTAGAGGGCTGCAAATTGGTATGTTGATCATCCACCCTCCAATCATCAAACATAAATTACAGCCGTCTAGCCTCAGTAATTTTTATTTTATTTACGGTTAAAATTAGCCATAATCATGCTTCTGACAACGATAAAGGACAGGCCACCACCGGGCAGTGGTTAAAGTTTCATAGGCCGCGGCTCATACAGCATTATACCGAGACTACCTAAAGATAGATCTATTTTCGGTGGCCTTGATTATGCGCTGTAGCGGCTGTACAGAAAACTCAATTGCGCCGAAGAAACTACGGCGCATTTTTCACTTGTTCCATAATGTAGCGTGCTTGGAAGGGTATGAAAGTCTTATAAATAGATTCGACGCAAGGAAGTTGGGTTCATTTGCATAAAACTTAATGTAATTAGAGGAACTATGGGAAATATGCACTGCACTTAGAGAACTGGCTGGTAAAAGACATTGTACATATCATTATAATTGTTCGCCATTTGCGTATTTA
>NC_089756.1:34198761-34221261 GCF_040412425.1 Macrobrachium rosenbergii | reverse complement strand
CACTACCCTCCTACGGGGGAGAAGTGTATATAACAGGGCATCAGAGTGGAGAGAAAGAGAGAAGGAAGGAGGTGGGTACGCGCCCGCCCTCCGAGGGGGAAATGCCCTGACTTCTTGGCGCAGCAGACGAGACGAGTCTTTTCCTACCCACTCGTCACTTCCTTCTTTCTCTTCCCTTCTAGAATTCTGTGCATACCCGAAATTCTTCTCCTTTCTCTCTTCTGAGTCTTCCTCCTATTCCCCTCGTTCTTTTCCCTTCTTCCCCTTGCCTTTTCCCCTCCTACTTTTTTTTTTTTTTTTTACCCACCGAGACGTGTTATTTTACCCTTGGTAAGCCGTTGCATCTGCAATTTCACCCCGAGAGACTGAGCAATATTTTTGTTCTTTACGATGCCATTTTTTTCGTATGTGTTGGTTGGCCATTTTTTTTGTATGTGTTGGTTGGCCATTTTTTCGTATGTGTTTTTTTTTTCGTATGTGTTGGTTGGCCATTTTTTTCGTATGTGTTGGTTGGCCATTTTTTCGTATGTGTTGGTTGGCCATTTTTTCGTATGTGTTGGTTGGCCATTTTTTTCGTATGTGTTGGTTGGCTGTATTTTTCGTATGTGTTGGTTGGCCATTTTTTTTCGTGTGTTGGTTGGCCATTTTTATCGTATGTGTTGGTTGGCCATTTTTATCGTATGTGTTGTTTGGCCATTTTTTTCGTATGTGTTGGTTGGCCATTTTTTTCGTGTGTTGGTTGGCCATATTTTTCGTATGTGTTGGTTGGCCATATTTTTCGTATGTGTTGGTTGGCCATTTTTTTCGCGTGTGTTAGTTGGCCATTTTTTTCGCGTGTGTTAGTTGGCCATTTATTTCGTATGTGTTGGTTGGCCATATTTTTCGTATGTGTTGGTTGGCCATTTTTTTAGCGTGTGTTAGTTGGCCATTTATTTCGTATGTGTTGGTTGGCCATATTTTTCGTATGTGTTGGTTGTATTTTTCGTGTGTTAGTTGGCCATTTATTTCGTATGTGTTGGTTGGCCATATTTTTCGTATGTGTTGGTTGGCCATTTTTTTCGTATGTGTTGGTTGGCCATTTTTCGTGTGTTGGTTGGCCATATTTTTCGTATGTGTTGGTTGGCCATATTTTTCGTATGTGTTGTTGTTGGCCATTTTTTCGCGTGTGTTAGTTGGCCATTTTTTTCGTGTGTTAGTTGGCCATTTATTTCGTATGTTTGGTTGGCCATATTTTCGTATGTGTTGGTTGGCCATTTTTTCGCGTGTGTTAGTTGGCCATTTATTTCGTATGTGTTGGTTGGCCATATTTTCGTATGTGTTGGTTGGCCATTTTTTTCGTGTGTTAGTTAGCCATTTATTTCGTATGTGTTGGTTGGCCATATTTTTCGTATGTGTTGGTTGGCCATTTTTTCGCGTGTGTTAGTTGGCCATTTATTTCGTATGTGTTGGTTGGCCATATTTTTCGTATGTGTTGGTTGGCCATTTTTTCACGTGTGTTAGTTGGCCATTTATTTCGTATGTGTTGGTTGGCCATATTTTTCGTATGTGTTGGTTGGCCATTTTTTCGCGTGTGTTATTGGCCATTTATTTCGTATGTGTTGGTTGGCCATATTTTTCGTATGTGTTGGTTGGCCATTTTTTCGCGTGTGTTAGTTGGCCATTTATTTCGTATGTGTTGGTTGGCCATATTTTTCGTATGTGTTGGTTGTTTTTTCGCGTGTGTTAGTTGGCCATTTATTTCGTATGTGTTGGTTGGCCATATTTTTCGTATGTGTTGGTTGGCCATTTTTTTCGCGTGTGTTAGTTGGCCATTTATTTCGTATGTGTTGGTTGGCCATATTTTTCGTATGTGTTGGTTGGCCATTTTTTTCGCGTGTGTTAGTTGGCCATTTATTTCGTATGTGTTGGTTGGCCATATTTTCGTATGTGTTGGTTGGCCATTTTTTCGCGTGTGTTAGTTGGCCATTTATTTCGTATGTGTTGGTTGGCCATATTTTTCGTATGTGTTGGTTGGCCATTTTTTCGTGTGTTAGTTGGCCATTTATTTCGTATGTGTTGGTTGGCCATATTTTTCGTATGTGTTGGTTGGCCATTTTTTTCGCGTGTGTTAGTTGGCCATTTATTTCGTATGTATTGGTTGGCCATATTTTTGGTTATGTGTTGGTTGGGTAAAAGGAAGATGAAGGGTTTTATAGCAATACTTCAAAATGTTAACGTAAGCTCTTCTGTTTGATGTTTGGAGAATGATCTCGTGCAATTGGAACTTCCGAAGCTCAAGCGAAGATCCAGTGCATTTCTACCCTAAGGCTATTCGCCTTGCATTTAAATACATTTTTACCTATTTATTAATTTATCTTTTTCTTTTTTAATAAGTGTGATCTCTTCTTTCTGTATTTCCCTTTACCTTCTCTTAATGCCTAATGGGTACCATATTCTTTGGAAGGTTGAATTTCAAGTCAGTGGCCCCTTTGTTGGGCTTGTTCCATATGAATAGGTTTCATCTCCTGAATGATAATAACAATAATAATGTTAGCAGTCATGATGTTTACTTTGAGTTCCAGAGTTTCGTGTTTAGTCTATCGTATAGTTTGTGCTTATAGTTGGGAACTTTGGTGTTATTCCCACTGATATCGTTCAAGTGTCTTAAGATTTCATTTCTTGAAGTCGACAGTCCAACGTATATCTTCTGATACACGATAAGTCGAATCATCAAAATCAGATTGATATTATTTTGTGACATTTGAAAACATTACTGAAATGTTATTATTGTAAGCTATTCGAAAAGATTATTGAAATATTACGAGATCTGTTGTGTTAGTATTGTGAGTTATTCTAAAACATTACTGAAATGTTGTTATTATTGTGAGCTATTCGAAAACATTATTACTGAAATATTAAGAGATCTGTTAATTTGGTGACATTAGAAAGCTAACTTTGCCCACCCAAATTATTTTTATTCGTTAGAAAAACTAAGATTATATCTAATTATAATCGTCATATTGGGCAAGCGTATACGGATGTAAGATTCCTGCCTTTCCTTGTGTCGTGAAGAACGAGTAACTTATTTTGTTGAAATGCTGAAATTTATTGTATTTTTTTTACCATTATCCTAAATATTTTCCCAGTACATTGTCTTGAATTACCATAACACTGCCTCAGAGCGATGTCACTTATTTATTCTTGTGAGACTTTTCTGTAGCGCTTTGGGGTTAATATTCTTGTTTTTTTCTGTGTTCTCAAATTCCTTGGAGTGCTTAGAACTTTTCGGACCGCCTTTTCTCCATCTGAGAGAGAGAGAGAGAGAGAAATTGAGTTTCATTGGGGTATATGATTATGTATATTGTGACGATAACTTCATGTTGATTATGAACTTTATCTGTACTGTGTATATATATATATATATATATATATATATATATATATATATATATATATATATATATATATATATATATATATATATATTTTTTTTCATTGTAATCCCCATCTGCCATTGATATGAGCTTTCTTTGTAAACTTAATTTTACATTTCTTCAGTCTGCTAAGTAAAGGACGACAAGTCGAAAGGCCTTGCAGCACTCCATTGTTTCTCTTTCCTTCATGGATTTTGTCATTTATATTTCATATATTTTTCGTCAGTTATACGTTCCATATTTTATATGATTCAGTTATATATATATATATATATATATATATATATATACACACATATATATGTATATACACACATATAGTGTGTATTTTGTACGTGTGTATAAAGAAAGATGTGAGGCTCGATCTTTTGCCCATACGACGAAAGGAGGAGAGGGCATTTCTGGATGACATATAAACATGAATCATAAGTAGATTGTAATAGACGACATAAGCGTTAACAGATAAAAGAGGTGTACTGTAATCAAGGCAAACAAGACTTACAAGATGATAAGCCTCAAATCCAGAAACCTAACCCTAAGTAAATTATTATTATTATTATTATTATTATTATTATTATTATTATTATTATTATTATTATTATTCGGGAGGAGACCTTCTCTGAGGGCAGTTGCATTAAAAATTATAGCTGTTTCCACCGCATTCAGTTTATATAGAGTCTTCTCTATGAATAGAGAAGACTCTATATAAATTGAATGCCGTGGAAACAGCTATTATTATTATTATTATTATTATTATTATTATTATTATTATTATTATTATTATTATTATGAAACCTATCCATATGGAACAAGCCCACCAAATGGGCCATGACTTGAAATTCAAGCTTCCAAAGAATATCATGGTATTCATTAGGAAGAAGTAAGAGAAAGTAAAGTGAAATACAGAATGAAAAGATCCCTCTTATCAAAAAAAAAAAAAAAAAAATTAATAAACAGATAAACAGATAAAAATGCATTGAAATGCAAGGTAGCAATGCACTGCATTTTCGCTTGAACTTCAGAAGTTCCAACTAGTCGCATTTATCTGCCAAAGCAAACAGACGCGAAAGTAGATAAGTGGACGACCTTTTAAATCGACAAAAAAGGCCAAAGTATAAAAAAATAAAAACTCACGAGACGGGCTTGTCGATCAGACAGTCTGACAAAGCGTGGGGTCGGGGGTTGGGGGTGGGGTGGGGTTGGAGTGTCAGTGAGGTTGAGAGAGTGTTTAGCAGAAACAGAGGTTGCCTTGTCCTGTTTCAACCCCCCCTCGCTTCGTCATACCTCCTCCTCCTCCTCCTCCTCCTCCTCCTCCTCCTCCTCCTCCTCCTCCTCCTCCTCCTCCTCCTCCTCTTATCACGGTGTATGCACTCTGAGGAGTAACATATTACCACACTCACCAAACACTACCCAACATTCTGGACGTCACTCAAGAGTTTAGACCGCAATTGGCGTTTTTTTTTTTTTTTTTTTTTTTTAAGCTTCTCTTGCAGAGAGAGAGAGAGAGAGAGAGAGAGAGAGAGAGAGAGAGAGAGAGAGAGAGAGAGAGGTTCCAAAGGTTCAGTATATGAATATGTACGAGAGAGTTTCAGAGAGAGAGAGTAGATGGACATGAGAGAGAGAAAGGTTCAGCATATGAACATGAGAGAGAGAGAGAGAGAGAGAGAGAGAGAGAGAGAGAGAGAGAGAGAGAGAGGGTTTCAAAGGTTTAGTATATGAACATGTAAAAGAGAGAGAGAGAGAGAGAAAGAGTAGAACATGAGAGAGAGAGAGAGAGAGTTCCTAAGGTTTAGTATTTGAGCAAATAAGAGAGAGAGAGAGCGAGAGAGAGAGTTTCAATGGTTTAGTATTTGAGAGAGAGAGAGAGGGAGAGAGTTTCAGAGGTTTAGTATATCAGCACATATTACAGAGACAGAGAGAGAGTTTCAAGGGTTTTTGTATTTGAGAGAGAGAGAGAGAGAGAGAGAGAGAGAGAGAGAGAGAGAGAGAGAGAGAGAGTCACCATTTTCCATCAATTTTACGTTTCCTTTTAATGATTTCTTTCTTTTTTCTTGGCACATTTTATTTACCCAACTCTGCGTAACCTCTAAACAAATGTCTAATGTTTGTATTCTTCTTTTACAGGTAAATTGGCATCGTGACCTAAGTTGACCTGATTCCCCACTGCTGCGGATGGAAGAACTAAACCACGGTTTGACTGCTAATAAGAGGTTTGACCCCTTTACTATAATTTTAAAGAAACAAATTATCAATTAAACCTGATCTAAATATTCACTTTTGACTTTAGTCCCACTGCTTGAGTTCTTGGACTGTGTATATACAATTAATTAGTTAGACATTTGGGTTTTTCTGGCGTGACAACTACTGAGGTCACTGATGCCACTGTACATAAGTGAGTCTATGTCCTTGTATGGTTTTGGACATACTCGCCAAATATCAATGTGCAAAAAAAAAAATAGTCTCTTCGTTGTGCAGTCATTAATCAGAGAGAGAGAGAGAGAGAGAGAGAGAGAGAGAGAGAGAGAGAGAGAGAGAATCTTATGAATTTTGGCACCTTCGTGAGGACCGCCTCGTGAGGCCCACCCAGCCGTCCGTTCTTAGCTGTGATATGATGGTATACACTTTGACAGAATACTGATTACTCACGGTAGTCTCTCTCTCTCTCTCTCTCTCTCTCTCTCTCTCTCTCTCTCTCTCTCTCTATATATATATATATATATATATATATATATATATACATGTATGTGTATATATATACATACATATATATATATACTGTATATGTATATATATTTTTCCATACACCCATGCGACGACCACAGCTGTCTACTAATAACCAGGTACAGTTATTCAGAGCTTAAGTTAGAAGAAGCCATTCAGGGATGGCTAATTGAGTGTTAGCAATTGCATGAGAGAGAGAGAGAGAGAGAGAGAGAGAGAGAGAGAGAGAGAGAGAGAGAGAGAGAGAAGGGAAAGCTGCAACGAGAAATATTATCACGGCATGGCTTGATAGTGTAACAGAGTGACGCGCCCGCGCGCTTGATAGCGCCCAACAGAAGAGCAATTTGCGTCGAAGGATTTAAGACTCGTTCTTGAGGGTCGACAAACTTGGAAATATTGTGATGGGAAGACCATGGCGCTCCTATGTGGTTGCGTGTGTTTGTGTGTGTATGTGTGTGTGTGTCCCGTCTGTCACGCTCTTTGTGACCCTGTGGGATGACGCGATGGGTTTGCTATACGTATTTTCATAGTATGGTATCAGATATTAATTATGGGCAACAAAGGAAATAAATGATATATTATTTATGGGTATTAGAATCAGTACGTGAATTCAAGATATGCACATACACAAACATACACACACACACACTCTTTCTCTCCCAACGCCCCAAACACAAACATAAACACACACACACACTCACACTCTCTTAACGCCCCAAACGCGCACACACACACATACACTCCCTCTCAACCCCCCAAACACACATAAACACACACACGCACAAACACATATAAAGATGGCCGCATGATTTTAACTTTAAAACAATGTTTTCGTGTCTAAATTGTATTAAAGCGATTCAAACCGCATACAAGCACAAAAAGACTTACAAACAAACACACTTTGCTTGCAAAATAAAAAGCACACTCGAAACAAACACAGTCAAAAAAACATACACCCATGCAAGCAGGCAAGCAAGCACGAACTCGATGCTAAGTGTATGTTAATGCGCTAAGACGGGAAGCTTCAATAAAGAAATCGTCCTCGTTGCGATCTCCAGTTACCGATCCTGATGAACATCCGTTGCGACTCAGATCTCGACGAATAATAATCACCCGTTAAAGGGGGTTTCGTCTACGAGTGGTTTGGTCTCGTGTATGAGAGTGGGTTGATCTTATTTAGGAGAGGTCGAACTTGTTTGCAAGAGAAGATTGGTCTAGCCTGACGAGTGTGGATCTTGATCTTGTCTATGAGAGAGGACTGGTCTCGTATACGAGAGTGGGTTGACCTTATTAATAAGAGTGGGATCGATCTTTTTTAAGTGAGAAGATTGATATCGTTTAAGACTGGGGATTGATCTCGTCCATGAGAATCGTTTGGTCTTATCTATGAGAGAGGACTGGTCTCGTATACGAGAGAAGACTGAAGTCGTTTATGATCGTTCACTAGAGTAGACTGATCTTGTTGATGAGGATAGACTGATGTTTTTCAAGAGGACGGACTGATCTCATTCAGGAGAATGAACTGATTCATTTATGAGATTAGGCCGATCTCCTTTATGCGAGCTGATTGATCTTGTTATAAGGGTGGATGGAGGGAGAGGGTGGGGGTAGGTCTCGTTTTTGAGACTGAATTGATTTCTTAAGTGAGACTGACTTAATCTCTCTCTCTCTCTCTCTCTCTCTCTCTCTCTCTCTCTCACTAACATAGACAAGATTTTTGTGAGATAGAGAAATAATTTTGTCTCTCTCTCTCTCTCTCTCTCTCTCTCTCTCTCTCTCTCTCTCTCTCTCTCTCGTATCCCAGTTATAGACAAAATTTCGGTGAGATAGAAATAAAGATTTTATCCTCTTTTGGTGAGATCCCACTTGTGGAAAAGATTTTATCCTGAGATAGAGAAAAGATTTTATCTCTCTCTCTCTCTCTCTCTCCACATCATAATCACCATTTAAACCTGGATTCGCGGATCGTCTATCCGATACCGCAAGCGAGATCTATTGTATGCACTCAAGAGGGCATTTTGTTTCGCTTCTTGTAACTCGTTTGCGGGTTTCTTTTGAAACTCGTCAGCCAGCACAAACAAACAAACACTCTGAAGTACTGTACTTCTTGAGTGATATATATATATATGTACAGTTTAGTGTCATGGCGTTCCACCGCGTTCGTTTGATTGTACTTCTTCAGTTCGGTTGCTTTTTTATTTTACTAACTTTTTTATGGGTTCATTTTATTTTCGTGGTATGTTGTCGGTCCTGGATACATACAGATATATTTATACGTTTTTTCGGTTACAAATGTTTGTGAGTACAAGAAATGTCACGGTGATGTGATGAAATTTATGTGTATATATATACATGCATATATATATATATATATACATAAATATATACATATATATATGTGTATGCATTTGTATATAATAATTTTATATATATATATATATATATATATATATATATATATATATATATATATATATATATATATATATATATATATATATATTCTCTCTCTCACTGTTCCCTCTTTTCATCCTTCCTTTCCAAGACATCCAACAGTCGCGTTTGATCATTTCAAGGGAAGGGTTTCTAATGTATGGGTTCCGGTTTCAAGGAGAGGGGGGGTTTTTAAACTGTGGGTTTCAGGTTTCTTGCACACTGATCCCAAGTGCAAACGGACAGACACACAGACAGAGAAACGGAGAGACGGACAACGGTTGTTCGTGCGGTTAAGTAATTTACCAGCCCGCAGTTTGGTTGGTTATAGACAAACCTCCTTTTACTGTCATATTAAAAAGTGAATGTGATAAAATGGCAGCCTTGCATAATTACTAGTAAATGTGGGTATATATAAGTTTTTTTGTGTATATATAAATGTTAAAACCGAATTTGGTAAACTTTGCTCATCCTAACTCCAGATAACTTTGATAACCGCAAGGTTAACTAGAAAATTTTTTGATTTATTAAAATTTTGATCGCATTAACCAAACAGAAAGTATTCCTGTTCAGTTACGTGTATTTGAATATAAATATATTCATGCATTCATGTATAGTTAAGTTTCATTAAGCATTCATTACGAATTATCACATTTACCCTAACATGTGAATTATTTGGTTATATGTCAATACTTCAAGGTTGCGAAATAAGGCTTTATAATTTTACATTTATATTTATAATATATTAATATTTATACTCTTACTGAGAGACCGATTGTAGGAAAAACCCAATGGATATGAACAAAAATAAAATAAAAGCTGGTATTGACCTCAGAAGGAAAAGATGGACACTTCTGTTTAAAAAAAAAAAACCGTATTTAAAGTTGGTTTTTAAGGAAGGGTCATGAAATGGACGGTCTGGTTTTTAAATGGATTTTACTTGGTTTTTAATTTTTGCAAAATGGATATAAACAAAATAGAATGAAAACAAGATGTGATTGACCTCAGAAGGAAAAGATGGCCCTTTCTGTTTTAGAAAAAATAAAAACCCTATTTAAAGTTGGTTTTAAGGAAGTGTCATGAAGTGGACAGTCTGGTTTTTATTAGTTTTTTTTTTTTTTTGTAAGATCGATATAAACAAAAATAGGACGAAAACAAGATGGCATTGACCTCAGAAGGAAAAGATGGACGCTTCTATTTTTAGAAAAATAAAACCGTATGTAAAGTTGGTTTTTAAGGAAGTATCAGGAAATGTTTTTTACATGTTTTTTTTCACATCTCGGTCATCTTTAAGTAAAAAAAAAAAAAAAAAAAAAAAAAAAACCGGGATCCTTTCGCTCCCATGACAATTGTCTTGTGAAATTCTGATCCTTATCAGGATAATTGGCTCTGGTTTTTTTTTTATTATTTTCTCTGGGAGCTGTTCCGTGATTCTCATTCCTTAGTTTCATTATCCTTACAAGAATATAAAGTTTTGTTTTTGTCTTTTATTGTTATTTTTTACTAACAAGAGGTCAGTGACTCGTTTGGGGGAAGTATTTTGGCTGTTATAAGAAATTATCTTTCTTTTAGTGTACTGTAAAAGAAAACTATTGTGCCGGCTTTGTCTATCCGTCCGCACTTTTTCTGCCCACCCTCAGATCTTAAAAACTACTGAGGCTAGAGGGCTGCAAATTGGTATGTTGATCATCCACCCTCCAATCATCAAACCTAGCAAATTGCAGTCCTCTAGCCTCAGTAGTTTTTATTTTATTTAAGGTCAAAGCTAGCCATAATCGTGCATCTGGCAACGATATAGGATAGGCCACCACCGGGCCGTCGTTAAAGTTTCATGGGCTGCAGCTCATACAGCATTATACCGAGACCACCGAAAGATATTTTCGTTGGCCTTGACATACGCTCTAGCGGCTGTACAGGAAACTCTATCGCGCCGAAGAAACTTCGCATTTTTTACTTGTTTTACTTAAACAATCGATTCGTTTTAACGTTTTCACTACGTGACGTCTGCAGTTCCTAGTCTTACTGAAGTCGCATTGTTGAGAGGTAATTTGAAACAAATTTTTATTAAAAAGAAAAAAAAACATAATACGGAGGTAATTTAAAACCTATCTTAATTCAGATTTGGAAAAATGATATTTTATTCAAATTATTTTCCACATCCTTATCAACTCTCAACTTCATACGACGCCAACCACCTCTCTTCTTTATATTTATCTCCTCATTATCTTCTCAGCTCTCTCTCTCTCTCTCTCTCTCTCTCTCTCTCTCTCTCTCTCTCTCTCTCTCTCTCTCTCTCTCTCTCCACCTGCTCACCGCCATCAACGCCTTCCTGCCCATCAAGAGAGGACATTTTATTCGTCACACCTCGAATTGGGTTTTTATGGGTGATGCTAAGGACCTCTGTCAGAGGTATATACGGTATATGGTGGCGTGAGGAGGAGGAGGAGGAGGAGGAGGAGTTGAGACCTGAGAAAGGGGGGGAGGAGGAGGTGGTGGTGGTGGAACTTGAGGAAGGGAAGAAGGAGGAGGAGGTGGTGGAACTTGAGGAAGGGGAGGAGGAGGTGGTGGAACTTGAGGAAGGGGAGAAGGAGGAGGAGGTGGGACTTGAGGAAGGGGAGGGGGAGGAGGAGTTGAGACTTGAGGAAGGGGAGAAAGAGGAAGAAAAGGAGGAGAAGGTAGAACTTGAGAAAAGGGAGGGGAGGAGGAGGTGGTGGTGGGACTTGAGGAAGGGGAGGAGGAGGAGGTGGAACTTGAGAAGGGGAGGGAGGAGGTGAGGAGGGGAGGAGGAGGAGGAGGGACTTGGAGGAAGGGGGGGGGAGGAGGAGAGACTTGAGGAAGGGGAGAAGGAGGCAGAAAAGGAGGAGAAGGTAGAATGGGAGGGGAGGAAAGGGAAGGATGGAAGATGAGGAATGTGATTTCATAAAAGGGATGGAGGAGGAGGAGGAGGAGGAAGAAGTAGGAGGAAAGAGATAGATGGAAAATTAATTCTGGGAGAAGGGGATGGTACTTGAAGGAGATAGGAGGTGAATGGGGGATATTATTATTATTATTATTATTATTATTATTATTATTATTATTATTATTATTATTATTATTATATGCTTTTGGAAGGTGAATGGGAAAGGTGGAGTAACAGGTGGAATGTTCGAGAGGAAGAGGGGCAGTATTTGTTAGAGCGTAATGAAAATAAATTTTATTCATTTGTGCAAATTATGGGAAAGATGGGTTCGTTTTATGCACATACATTATACATGGGGGCGCTCCTCACATACACATATATACATATATGCACGTATGCATGTATGTATGTATGTATGTATATATATATATGTAGTTTTTAATGGTCAGTTCGATATTCAAAGGTTGGAGAAAGGCATATGTGTATGTATATGTATATATATGTGTATATATATATATATATATATTATATATAATATATATATACATATACACACATATATATATATATACATATACATATACATATACATATACATATACATATATATATATATTTTACATTTCATGAGACCCATCCGCGGTCAACTCCGCGAAGAACAGTTACAAGTCAATGATCGCAATCGTAAGATATATTGAATATCTGATATATCTGATGGCGAGTGAGATAAGCAGGAAGCTGCTGTTTGAAGATGCTGGCTGGCTGGGAAAGCAGAGGAAGAGATAAAAGATGCTACTGATTATCGTGTTACCCGATTGAATTACTTCGGAACCGACCGATGGCTTCTGCATGCTGCCTGTCAGCTGTCTTTTGCAGATGGGAGCTTACGCTCTCTCTCTCTCTCTCTCTCTCTCTCTTGCAATTGCAGACATGATATCTGGGATAATTTTCTCAATTATGGACAGGATTTAGGTGAGATAAAGAATAGATTTTGTCTCTCTCTCTCTCTCTCTCTCTCTCTCTCTCTCTCTCTCTCAGTTATGGACAATTTCAGAAATGATTAGCTGAATAGATTTTGTTCTCTCTCTCTCTCTCTCTCTCTCTCTCTCTCTCTCTCTCTCTCTCTCTTCTCTCTCCAATATAGGTGGGATAAAGGACGTCTTCTCTCTCTCTCTCTCTTTCTCTACACACAATTGAGATAAGACAAAGAATAGATTTTTATCTCTCTCTCTCTCTCTCTCTCTCTCTCTCTCTCTCATTTTACAATTGTAGAAATGATATAGCTGCGATAAAGAAAACGTCCCTCTCTCTCTCTCTCTCTCTCTCTCTCTCTCTCTCTCTCTCTCTCTCTTATCTGAATGCTCTTCTGTTGCTCGACGGCAAAACTGTACAAGTGCAATCACGAATGAGATTCTAATCACGGACAGTGAGTTCTTCTCTCTCTCTCCTCTGCTTGCAGAAACTCAGGCAGACTCTTTGATCCCATTTCTCTCTCTCTCTCTCTCTTACTCTTTTTTATTTTTTTGTTTTTGGCTTGTAGGGAATGATTTTCCTAATGAGCTTGCATGATGTTTCTCAAATAAAGAATACTTATGTTTTTCCCCATCTCTCTCTCTCTCTCTCCCGTCTTGTCTCTCTCAAGTCTCTCTCTCTCTCTCTCTCTCTCTCTTTCATTTTACAAATTTTTTTAGATGAAATGATTTAACTGCTCTCTCTCTCTCTCTCTCTCTCTCTCTCTCTCTCTCTCTCTCTCTCGTTTCACTATCATAGAAAATTTTTTTTAGATGAAAAGATTTTGCTCTCTCTCTCTCTCTCTCTCTCTCTCTCTCTCTCTCTCTCTCTCTCTTTTTTTAGTTTCTCTCAAAAGAAAGATAGAGTTCTCTGAATGCTATTCCCAAGAGACTGGTAATGATGATCTGAAAAAAATAGAAATCAAGGGGAACCGCGATATATGGAGAGATGCTCAAGAAAAATCTGTGAAACTATAGTAACAAGTGCAATCACGAATGAATCTGATTCTAATCAATACTAAAGGACATAATAATTGAAAAACTGGATGAAATATGTAGAAATCACAAGTTCTTCTCAAATCTATTTCCTTTTGTAGAATGGAAAGAACTTAGGAGAAACTCAGACAATAGTAGTGCAGAAGATAAGAGGCGATTTATGCTACTAGATAACATTCAGCAAATAAATCACCTATTTTTTAGACCTAGTATTTGTGAATGAGGTGAACTATGTTAAAGAAATAATAGTCACGAGTATTTCGGACCATAATGTCATACAGTCCGTTCCATGCAAAGTTTTTTCTTTTTGTTTTTAAACAAAGGCTTGTAAGGATGATATACAGGTAAATACCGATATATTATATAAAATATTAGAGGAAATAGTGTTTTCCTAATGAGACAGAAGGATCTTGCAGAAAATTAGAAAGTGGAAAAAGTTTCTCAAAAGCTCTAAAAGTAAATAGAAAATGCAGAACAAAAGATTATACAATTTGGAACCTTTTTTTTTTTTTTTTTAAATAAAATAAGAGTAGAAATAGGCCCTCTAAGAATTGAAGGGCTTAACGAATGAAAAAAAGTGCCATGTCTTATTAGCAGAAAGATTAAGAGTGAATTTACACCTAGAATTGACAATGAAGAGTCATAAGAGATGAAAATACTGAATCTGATATAGCAGAAGCCGATATTGTGCAGGCTATTAATGAAATTAAAATGGATCAGCAGCAGGACCAGATGGAGTACCTGCCATATTGTTAAAGAAAGTGGTTCATTCAATCACTAAAGCCGCTAGCAAAGTATAGATACAGGCAAGATTTATGATGAGCATAAATTAGCTCTCTTACTCCTACTTTCAAAAGTCAAGACTCTCTCTGACATCTCTATTATGAAAGTATATGAAAGGGTAATGAAAAAAATATAATGAAACATTTAATGAAAAATAGATTGTTCTCAACATGGTTTTGTCTCTGTTAGTCCACCATCTCTCTCTCTATGATAAATGAAAAAGATCAGATGTTTTACCTAGACTTTGCACAAGGTAGATCATAATACAAAAAATTTTTTTGACAAAGAGGAAGATGGATAAAAGAATTTTTGCAAAATAGAAAACAGATAGTGATTGCAAACTGAGAAATCGGATGAAGCTCTAATATCTCTCTGTTAGCTGCATTGCTGTTTGTGATTATGATTGCAGACATAGACTAATGTTAAGGACTCAGTAGTAAGAAGTTTCTGACACAAGAATAAGTAGAGAAATTGCTCTCTGAAGATAGGAACTCGTTTCCTAAACAAAATATAAATGGGCA
This sequence comes from Macrobrachium rosenbergii, assembly GCF_040412425.1. Classification (NCBI taxonomy): domain Eukaryota; kingdom Metazoa; phylum Arthropoda; class Malacostraca; order Decapoda; family Palaemonidae; genus Macrobrachium; species Macrobrachium rosenbergii. Next base: position 34,206,485 of record NC_089756.1, on the reverse strand, counting down.
GAGATAAATTTTTTAACTCTGATAAATTTGAAAATGAACTATTGATAAAGTAGGAATGCTATATGCATATAAAGGACTAATGAGACAATCACAAACAAGGAAGCAGTTAAAGACTTCTCTCTCTCTAGGAATATGTCTGATCAAATAGCAATCTCAAAATGCTCAAAAATGGGAATCTCTTCTCTCTCAAAACTAGAAAAGCTGAACACATGATTATGCTTTTATAAAACACTAATACGTAGTCCACAATATTTTAATATGGTATTATTGCACAAATAGAGAGTGTACAAAGGTCATTTACAGCTAGAATAGAAGAAGTTAAGGACCTTGACTGGGAAAGACTCAATTCTTAAATTTATATAGTCTTGAAAGGAGAAGAGAACTCTCATCTAATTCTCATGGAAACAGATAGAAGGAATTACCGAAAACATCTCTCTCTCTCTCCAGCATCGATAATGCAGCGTCTATTCAATGCGCTACCAGCTCATCTGAGGAACATAACAGGAGTGAGCGTAGATGTTTTAACTAATAAGCTCGAAAATATTTTTTGCATCCCAGACCATCCAAGACTGGAAGATGCAAAATATACCGGAAGATGCGTTAGCAACTCTCTCTCATCAAAGGTGCCTCTCTCTGAGGGGACTCTCTCTTGTAAGGTCTGTAAGGTCTCTCTCTCGTTTCACTAATATAGAAAATTTTTTTAGATGAAAAGAATTTGTCTCTCTCTCTCTCTCTTCTTCTTCTTCTTCTTCTTCTTCTTCTTCTTCTTCTTCTTCTTCTTCTTCTTCTTCTTTATTAAAATAAGAATACAGCGGACTATATTGGAGTGAGTCAAATATGAATAGTGAAGAATCACCAAATTAAGGTCAATAGATTTATATATTTAATTTATACAGAAATATATATAAATATATATATATATATATATATTTTTCAATATATATATATATATATATATATATATATATATGAGTATATAAAACATCAACGACCTATACACACACACACACATATATATATTCATATATATATATATATATATATATATATATATATATATATATGTCATTGATATTTGCACAATTTGTATAGAACAGCTCAAAACATATTGCAGATATATTTTTTCAATGCATGTTTTTAGGCAACCGTGTTACCTCGTATCTGTATTCAGGAGAGAGAGAGAGAGAGAGAGAGAGAGAGAGAGAGAGAGAGAGAGAGAGAGAGATACTCAACTCGTATCTAGCCCTAAGTGTATGAACACATTATCTTATAGACTGTCACACCACGGTGAAGCTAGAATGACCTCATCGAGGTCTTTCCGTTCTGAGGGATACATACTGACGAAGGAATTCACACTTACGTTAATATTCTCTCTCTCTCTCTCTCTCTCTCTCTCTCTCTCTCTCTCTCTCTCTCTCTCTCTCTCTCTTAGTTACCTGTTAAGTATCTTATATTGTTCCTTCAATAATTCTTACAAGGTATTTCTCTCTCTCTCTCTCTCTCTCTCTCTCTCTCTCTCTCTCTCTCTCTCTCTCTCTCTCTAGTTACGTATTGATTATCTTATATTGTTCTTTCAATAAGTCTTGCAAGGCATCTTTCTCTCTCTCTCTCTCTCTCTCTCTCTCTCTCTCTCTCTCTCTCTCTCCTAGTTCCGATGCACAACAGTCGACTGGTGATAACCTAGAGTTCCTCGTCCTGAGAGAGAGAGAGAGAGAGAGAGAGAGAGAGAGAGAGAGAGACGGTCGCAGAAGTATTAAGAATGCTGACCATCTTCCTCAGCACATTACTTTTACTGACCTGACTTTGTGACTCATGAGTGACCTAACGTCTATTGTCTGTTTGTGGGTGACCCGGATAGACCTTTTCCTTGTCTCTGCTTAATGGGTAAAAAAAAAAAAAAAAAAAACACGCCATGACCTCGTAACTTGCCCATTATAAAAGGACGTAGTGTCTTGACCTACAGGGATTAAAAGACATTTAGTTTAAGAATGGAATTTTTGTGTGTATTTGAAACATCTGATGTATGTATGTATGTATGTGTATATATATATATATATATATATATATATATATATATATATATATATATATATAAAAATAATCAATAAACAACCACGTGTGGAACAGAAATAAATTTCTGACTCACATCAGGATCGAACCCAGGTCTTTCAGTTGTAAAAACAAGGGCGCTGCCCACTCAGGTTGCAACTTCTTCTGACTTGTGTGGCCTAGTGGGCAGCGCCCTTGCCTCTCAACTGAAAGACCTGGGTTGATCCTGATGTGAGTCAGAAATTTATATAATATATATATATATATATATATATATATATATATATATATATATATATATATATATATATATATATATATATATATATATATATATATATGAAGTGTGTGTTCAGGTAGAGAGAGAGAGAGAAACACGTACGAGGCAAGGACGGAGTTGCTGGGCAAACCATGGGCATAGAGAGAGCATCAACAACAGCAATAACACCTGAACGCATCATTGTCGGCCCTTTAAAAAGCCCCTAGTACCCCCTCCCCCACCCCCATTACCCCGGGACTTCCGCGCATGCGCGCATCTAGCCAGGCAGCCAGCTAGCCATTCCATGATCTCATTCAAGCGTCGTAAAGTATGCATTGTAATGGTCGGCTCACTGCTACTGGAATTACAAGACGGGGAGGAGTCGGTGTTATAAACTCCTGATTCGTCTAGGATGGACGAGTTTTTTTTTTTCTTTTTTATCGCATGATAAATGGTGGCGGTGTAGGTTTTTTTTTTGTGTGACTGTGTTTGCAATTGCGGGTTTTGGGTTTTCGTGTCATGTATCTTATGTGTAGTTTTAAGGGTGTTTTTTTTTTTATCTGATGAATTAGGGTAGCTCTTTTTTCGGTCATGTTAGGATAATGAAGGTGTAGGTTTTTTGACTGAGTTTGGAATTGCGGTTTTAGATTTTTATGTCTTGTATCTTATGTGCAGTTTTAAGGGTGTTTTTTTTTTTATCTGATGAATTAGGGGTTCTTTTTTCGGTCATATTAGGATAATGAAGGTGTAGGTTTTTTCGGTGAGTTTGCCGTTACGGGTTTACCTTTTTAAGTCTTGTATCTTATTGCAGTTTTAAGGGTGTGAGTTTTTTCTCGTCTGAATTACGATAATGGTTGCGAGAGTTTTTTTTTTAGGTATGTTAATTTTTTTTTCACCTGTTAATAGTTGTGGGAGTTTTTTTAAGGGTATGCGAATTTTTTCTCATCTGAATTATGGTAATGTTGTTGGAAGTATTTTTTTTAAGGGTATGCGAATTTTTTCTCATCTGAAATGGGGTATTGGTTGTGAACGGTTTGTTTATGGGTATGAGTTTTTTCACCATCTGAATTAGGGTAATGTTTTTTTTTAAATATACTATTACTTTTATCTTCATGTGAATTAGGATAATGGTTGGGAAAATATTTTCTAAGGGCATGAGTTTTTCTTAATCTGTATCAGGGTAATGGTTGCGAAATTTTTGTTTGTTTGTTAAGGGTATGAGATAATTGGGGTAATGTTTGCGAAACATTTTATGATTAGTTATTATTATTTCTAAGACCTATTTTTGTGTTTGTAGTTTTAAAGTGGTGAGTAAGTTAAGCAGTTTTTTTCTTTGCTTCGATGAATTGTTTATATTTAGCTTGAAGGACAGAAGGACCTGACGTAATTATAATTTGTGACGCATTACAGGCATATGTTATTAACATTAGTATAGTTTTAATATTATTATCAAACTGTACGCTGAAAACCAATACAAATTTTAGTGTTTACCGTGACAATTATTAAAAAACATTCCGAAAGAAAGGTTTTACATGCCTCAACCTTGAATATGACAAAATTAAATGAAAAAATCTAAAATATATATTTATGCGCGATGAAATGATGTACACAAATTAAATTAATAACTCGACCTGTATAAAAGCGAACTTGGCAAACGAATTGATTCAAGACACCAAGAACGAACATAGGCAGACGAGGTCGGATAGTCTCAAGCGTTGCCAAATCAGTCTAGACTTATCAGAAAAATGCGCGTGCGCACACGCCCACAGACACGCCAGATACCCTTCCTATGCACATATTACGGCTGTCAGCTGTGAATATGATCCTTCGTTGGGTTTTTGGGTCAAAGGCTTCCCTTTCCCACCCACCTCCCCAAACCTTCCTCGACGTCTGGCCCCATTCCAGGAGAATCATCACCGAATGTCCCCTGAAGTTATTAGGTGAAGGTGACGTGACAGTATGTCACCGGAGCTCACTCGGGGTGGCTTCAGTTTATGTAACTGAATTAACTCGGTTAGTGGCGATACGGTTTGGAGATTATGGCTTATCTCTCTTTCTCTTATATAAAAATAGTTTGCTCATGTTTGTTGATATATAAAATTATCCGCAGTAACTCTCAAGTTTACAATAAAGGAGCTAAAACGCCTCGAGTTGGGGCGTTTGTTTCCGCGCATGCGCGTCCATTCGTGTGGGTGTGCGGGGAAGGAGAGAACGGAAACGTTCTTAAGCCTTTAAAAAAAGTCTTTCTTTAATCCTTTCTTTCTCGTAGGTACATAACTGCCACTCACATCTTCGTAGCCTCTCTCTCTCTCTCTCTCTCTCTCTCTCTCTCTCTCTCTCTCTCTCTCGTGACGAGCCAGGTAGGCCTACAGTACAACCAAGGCTTAGACCTTGTATACACCTATAGGCCTAGTGTTTAGTGCGCTTTGTACACGTGTTGAGTCATGAGTTTCGGACGTGTTTCCTGTACGAATTGTGGGTGTCCCGTGTCCTGACTCCTCGATGTTAAATATATGTATTTGATCGTTATATATTTGTATTAATCATTGATGGTTTCATGTTTCTTTCGTAGTTCTTCCTGTATTAGATATCAAAGGTTCAGTCTGATCTGATCTGATATAAAGGACGCAATATATATATATATATATATATATATATATATATATATATATATATATATATATATATATATATATATATATATATATATAGATGATAGATAGATAGATAGATACACACACGTAGTGAGTGAGAGATATTTTTCATGCATCAGAGGGATATAATATATCACAATGAAATGATTCCTATGTCATACGACAAGTACAAAATTCATTAATTGAATCTTTGAGGGGATGACGAGTTCTAAAGTTGATATCACTGTGCTAAAAGCCACTGGAAATAAATCGTCTGGTTCGAAAGATGATGTTTACGAATTATTAAAAAAAAAAGAATAAACTAACGAAAAAACATGCCTCACAATCAAGAGGGATGTAAAAAAAAATCAGTACAATCCTCGAAAAAAGCGTTTTTCTTTATCTTATTTTTTCAAATAAGGTAAAAGAACACAGATATAAAAAAACAAAAAAAGCAAAGCACTAATTTGATCATTCCAAAAAAAAAAAGCGTCACGACTTTATCAAATGCTGAACTAATTCCACGAATGGACATGGACTATATTTCAATAAAAGTCTGAAAGTTTGAGGTAAATATAATTTCTTTCTTTTAATTAGTTTAAATTAAAAGGGAAAGTTACAATGACCGTTAAGTTCTTTAAAACTTTTCTCACTTGATGGTAACTCGTTACAAAAAAAATTTAATTAAATTAAATAACTAAATTGAAAGGGAAAGTTACAATGATCGTTGAATTCTTTAAAACTCTTTTCTCACTTTGTGGCTACATGTTACAAAAAAAAAATTAAATTACGAGGGAAAGTTACAATGGCAGTTAAATTATTTAAAATTCTTACCTCCCTATCTGGTACGTTACAAAAAAATAAAATAAATTAAATTAAAATGGAAAGTTACAATGACCGTTAAATTCTTTAAAATGCTTTCCTCACTTTGTAGTTACATATTACAAAAACAAATTAATTAAATTAAATCATTAAATTGAAAGGGACGGGAAAGTTACAATGACTAAAATTCTTTACAACTCTTTTCTCACTTTGTGGCTACATGTTACAAAAAAAAAAATTAAATTACAAGGGAAAGTTACAATGACTGTAAAATTCTTTGTAACTCTTCTCTCCCTGTCTGGTAATGTTACAAGAAATTAATTAAATTAAGTTAAAAGAGAAAGTCACAATGACCGTTAAATCCTTTAAAATTCCTCTCACAATTTGTGGTTACACGTTAAAAAAAAATTCAATTAAATTGAGTTACAATGACCGTTAAATTCTTAAAAATTCTTCTCTCACTTGTTGGTTGCATGGTGTGTATAAACTCTGCCTCGCTGGAGAGAAGCACAGGTTCGATCCCACGAGCAACAGAGGCATGTTTCTAAAATAAAAACAATGATGCCCCTGTTACAATGTCATTATTGCATTATACGTATAAGAGGTCCTCGATGGTGTAATATAGCTAGCTCTCTCTCTCTCTCTCTCTCTCTCTCTCTCTCTCTCTCTCTCTCTCTCTCTCTCTCTCTCTCTCTCAGCAATAGTTTTATATTATGCCCCCAAGGTCAGAGTAGGTTTATGAATATGCATTCTCTTACCCCCATTGTTTGCTCGTTAAACAATAATTTTATTCATTCTATGTATACGCTGAAGCCTTCCGTCTTCTACCGCGACAGTATACTGACAATAATCTCGTTCTGTATGTATACACATGTATATGCGTAGATGTTCCATCTTTTATGATGTAGTGTTACTAAAGTTGTTGTACTCGACGCTATGTATGTACATAAATATGTATACTTTATTGGTGCTATTGTGGTGTGGTGTTTTGTGTGTGTGTGAGAGAGAGAGAGAGAGAGAGAGAGAGAGAGAGAGAGAGAGAGAGAGAGAGAGAGAGAGAGAGAGAGAGAGCCATTGCATGAACTACTTAATTACTGTCATGAAAACTGTTATGATATATATTTATATATATGTATATATATTTATATACATACATATATATATATTATAATTATATATATAAATATATACATATATATATATACATATATATATATATATATATATATATATATATATATATATATATAAAGTACAAATGTTTATTTATTGTTGAGTATATCCGTATGTGTATCCTGGACAGAACATAATGCAAGCGTACTTAGCCCTGAGTAAGCATAACACCGGAATTGCAAGGGGATACGGAAAAAGAATAATAATCATTATTATTATCTTATATACATTGTGTAGAAAGTCACGTTCCGTCAGATACGGTCTCAGAGGGGAATCGAGATTAGGGAACTCTTATAAGTTTCGGTGCTCGATGAAGACAAGAGGATCTCTTGGCCCGGAGAGAGAGAGAGAGAGAGAGAGAGAGAGAGAGAGAGAGAGAGAGAGAGAGAGAGTTAAAGTAATGCACTAAAGAGAAACTTCGAAAAGGGGTTAAATATTTGCCATATTGTTTACAAATATAATGAGAGAGAGAGAGAGAGAGAGAGAACAAGATAATCAAGAGGTAACTAATGGAGAGAGAGAGAGAGAGAGAGAGAGAGAGAGAGAGAGAGAGAGAGAGAGAGAGAGAGAGAGAGAGAGAGAGAATGGTTTCTGAGATAAATAATCGTGTATAATAGGTTTATTGGTACAACAACAAAAACATTGATAATAATAGTTTGATTGTACAAAATAATAATAATAATAATAATAATAATAATAATAATAATAATAATAATAATAGCAGATTTTATTAAGCCAGTGAGAAGGTTAGTGTACCGTTGAAATTTATATTATTATTTTTTTTTTAT
>NC_089756.1:34188761-34193761 GCF_040412425.1 Macrobrachium rosenbergii | reverse complement strand
AGCCAGTAATCCGTGCCTTAATGCTCGTAGTCTCTTGGGGTGTGTTTTGTCCATAATTCTCCAGAGTGGAAATACTTGTTGTTGGTTGGTCATTTTATATTTTATTCTGTTTTTAAAGTAAAAGATTATTTAATACGATATGCATTGTTAAAAAATTGAGGAATTGTGCGTGTATTTTCATTAAGTACTGTTTTTATATCAAGTACGTGTTGAATTTTAGTTATACTTGTAATATATATATTAGAGAATTGAATGTGCACTTATGATAATATGACTGAATTCTTAGTCAGTTTATGCAATAATGTGATATATATATATATATATATATATATATATATATATATATATATATATATATATATATATATATATATATATATATAATGGGATGAGATGTATCATCATCATCATTATAGTTATCATTATCATTAAAACCCCCTTCCCCCTCTTAGTTGTCTCCTACCTTCCCTCCTGAAGGTTAGCCCCCTTCCACTATCCCCACCAAAGTCATTTTCCCCTTCCCTATTCCCCTCAAAGTTAGTTCCCCCTTCCCCTAAACCCCATCAAGCTTATTTCCCCCTTCCACTATCCCCATCAAAGTCATCTCCCCCTTCCCCTATTCCCCCTCAAAGTTAGTTCCCCTTCCCTAAACCCCATCAAAGTTATCTCCCCCTTCCCCTATCCCCCTCAAAGTGATCTCCCTTCCCTCGCAAGCCATCTCGCCTGAATGGACGCTCTTCCGAAAGAGCTACTTTTCCCCTAAAGGCAATTTTAATGTGTGGTTTTCCCCCCTCTTTGCCTTGATGTACTGTTTGATATGGAAACGAATCTCGTGCGTATGCGTGAGATACGCGCGTGCGTGCGCACGTACTGTTGCACGGCGTACGTGACGGGCGGAAACGTCCAGGGTCGCTCTGTTGTCGTTATTGCTTCACGTGCAATCGACGGACATAAATAGTCCGGTGGTGTGGGAACGTCACGATAAACAGGGTTTGGTGTGAGATGAATTAAGTGAGGATGCAGAGACACTGCTGTTATGTGTATGTATGTATGTATGTATGTATGCATGTATGTATGTATGTATGTATATATATAGTTTATATATATATATATATATATATATATATATATATATATATATATATATATATATATATATATATCTCTCTCTCTCTCTCTCTCTCTCTCTCTCTCTCTCTCTCTCTCTCTCTCTCTCTCTCTCTGTAGAAGGGCGACATATGGTATGTTAATGTATAAGAAATGTTAATGAGGGTAAGTCAAGGTTAGCCAGTGCTCATCATAAGTGAAGGTGACTCTCCTCTCCACTTTCACTTTATATATATATATATATATATATATATATATATATATATATATATATATATATATATATATATATATATATATTTACGTGTGTATATATATATTTATTTATTTATTTGCATTCTTCTTTCATTTATCAGGTTTCATTGTCTTGCTCTCTCCTCTACCTATCTTTTACCGTTATCATCATTTCCTGTATCAGGTTATGTTGCATCTCTCAAAATTATCATACTGGACTCATTATAAACTCCATCATCATCATAGCTATCATATATATATATATATATATATATATATATATATATATATATATATATATATATACCAAAATTATCATACATACTCCATCATCATGTATATAATGTTTAATGCAGGTTGCATATTGCATTTTTGCATAAACATTTGTAGTTCCGCTTACGAAAGGATTCCACCTGGTCTACTATCCGAGAACGTTATGCAAATCGGGGGATGAGGGAGGATAGGGTAGCCTTTGGGGTGACCTGAGGGGTGTAAGGTTGGGGGGGTGTGGTCACCCCATTCCGCGTTGTGGACCACTGAAGTCAGTATAACTTGAATGGCACATATTTAGATTATCTTGAAAGTGTACTATTACTAGTTTTAGGATAAATTACATATTAATTATTGAATTAGATTATAAATAATTATTTTATAATGAAAATGTAGTTTTAGTAGTCTTAGAAATTGATTATTAATTATACAGTTCATTCATTGAAAATAATAGAAGGGTTAGATGAATTTTGGTCTTAGTTTTAAATTGTACGATCAGTTTGAAAGAACGCAACTAAAAACAGTGTTTTTATTTAGTGAATGATTGCACTGTGAAACTGCAGGGGAAAAGTCAGTAAATTGATCGTTTGCCTCTAAACAAATATACACGGCCATCATACCAAGAAAACATAAAAACGAACAGACGCAAGCACACACGAACATCACAGTAAGAAAGCATTAGAATGCAAAAGTGCGCGGAGAAATTAGAACGAGAGGAAAATTTGAACAAAATCAGTTCAGTGGATGACTGCAGGGTGAAAATCCTTCATTCGGTGAACGATCGCGCGCTAAAACTCCCATGAAAAGTGACGAAACCACGAGGTTCCAGTGAAATACAGGACAAATAGTACACCAAAAAAAAAAAAAAAAAAAAAAAAAAAAAAAACTTTCATCACTGAGCGAATGGGTGATGTACCACCATAATGGCAGCAGAAAGCATCCCATGAAAGTTTTTTTACGCTTGACAGTAGACGAAGGACAAACCATACTATTTATTTATTCAAACCGCGAAGGTTTTTTTTTCTGTAGGGGAACCCCTTCTTTCTCCCCACCCCCACTACCCCATGCACATGTTCAAGTTGCGATACTGGACGGTCGCTGGATGGGAAAGTGTGTGGCCGCTGGATTGGAAATAGGATAGTTGGTGGTGGATGAGTCAGGTGGATAAAAGGGTGGATAAGGTTCAGTTGGGTATATTGTAGAGAAAGTGTTATCCTAGATATACAGTAGGAATGCTTTTGGATACGAGAGCGTCTGTTGGATAAGACGTAGGAATTCCTTTAGGCCGGAGGCAATCGTTATTTAAGACATTGGAATGTTAATGGATATTATTGTTATTATTATTCGGAAGATGAACCCTATTCATATGGAACGAGCCCACCAAAGGGGCCATTGACTTGAATTCAAGCTTCCAAAGAATATTAAGGTGTTCATTAGGAAGAAGTAAGAGGAAGGAAAGGGAAATACAGAAAGAAGAGATCTCACTCGTTAAATAAAAAAAAAAAAATAGATAAAGGGTTGTTGGATAAGACTAGGTTAGGAATTCCTTTAGGACAGAGGTAAATGTTATATAAGACATAGGAATGTTAATGTATGAGAAAATAGCTCTTGGATAAGACATAGGAGAGTAAGTGAATAGGACATAGGAATTCCTTTAGGACAGAGGAAAATTTTATATAAGACACAGAAATGTTAATAGATGAGAAAGTAGGTTTTGGATAAGACATAGGAGCGTAAGTGAATAGGACATAGGAATGTCTTTAGGACGATGATAAATATCATAAGAGACATAAGAAAAAACCGGCTGTTGGATAGGATAATAGGATACTGGTTGGATAGGACGCAGGGACGCAAGGATAAAAAACTTATATATAATGGCGTCTGGAAATGGAATAATATAACTTATGAGTAGGATATAAGATGGCGGTTGGAAAGGAGGCAAGGATCCTATTGGATAGGAAATAAAGAAATAAAATTAGTGATTGGAAAAGGCCATTAGATACCAATTGGATACCAAAGATGATGGATATTGGCTAGTTAATGTAACTCCTGGTAGATGAGAAAGAATGCGGGAAGCGTAAATGACTCCTGCAGGAGAAACAACGCGAAGGACTTCGGATTGGAAACAGGACGTTCGTTGGATAAGGAAATAGGGGAGGAGGAGGAGGAGGGGGAGGAGGAAGGGGGCGGGTCGTTGATAGCAAAGACCTCCAGCAACCAAAAATGCCACCTGCAGCGGACGAAACCACACACACACACACACAAACCCTCATCCATTAAATGCATTCATAACGTAGTACTTTCCCCTCCCCTCCCCCCCCTCCTCACACACACACACACACACACACACAGGAACACCAGCATGTGATGTACTTTCTCCCTCCCAACAACGTTTGCGGTCAGGGGCTTTCGATTCAAGGTGGTTACGCTTTGCTGACGAGGAGAGAGAGAGAGAGAGAGAGAGAGAGAGAGAGAGAGAGAGAGAGCTGGGGTGGGTGGAAGGGGTGGAGAGAGGGATAAAGTGGAATAGGGAGAGGTAAGAAGGACAGGAAAGGATTGTGGAGAGGAACAGAGGACGGAAGGGTTGGTACAAGGGTTGTAAGTGACGGTTGCTAAGAAGAATAGACGGGGAATATTTCAATAATTGAATAATAATGAAGGGGTAGACTGAAGAATAAAATAGGGGAAAGATAAAATAATTAATGGCGACGAGAGAGAGAGAGAGAGAGAGAGAGAGAGAGAGAGAGAGAGAGAGAGAGAGAGAGACTCTTAAACAGTAGAAATAAGAAACACCAATAATTATAAGAGAGAGCTAAAGAGATAGAAAATTAAAGAAAATGCATTGGTACGAGACTTCGGAGAGAGAGAGAGAGAGAGAGAGAGAAGAAGAAGAAGAAGACAAGCAATAATAGGAGAACCAATAATTGAGAGAGAGATTTAAATAACGCCAGATAAGAGACTTACTAAAGAATACGAAAATGGGTACAGAGAGAAAATAAAAAAATAACAAGAATGACAAGCAAAGGTAAAATAAGTAATAGAACAATAAAGATAAGGAATCGACCGATTGATTTATTGACTTAGTGTACCCTGGCGTCGCATGAGGATGTGAACCATGCGGGATTTGAAAGGGAATTTTTAAAGGTTATCTTTATCAACTTCCTCCGAAAGTGCCAAGGAGTGCTGACGTCACGACTGGCCATTAGCTGCTCATTAAGGCTAATTACGTATAATGCTTTTCAGTCTTCCACTCTCTGGTGACAGATTCGCTCAGGAGTGATTACGAAGGTTTATGGTGCCGTAAATTATTATTATTATTATTATTATTATTATTATTATTATTATTATTTATTATTATTATTATTATTTTACTTGAGCTAATTCGGATG
>NC_089756.1:34176261-34178761 GCF_040412425.1 Macrobrachium rosenbergii | reverse complement strand
TATTTTTTTCCAGGAAGTGGTCTGGAAGGGGTAAATAGATATATGATGTGAAAAGGATTTATTTTTGTATAGTTCCGTAATTTTTTATATCTTTACATGGAATTTTTTTTATAATTTTGTGATCAATGAAGTCCATCAGTGTAATTTCGTGGAATACTGTATTTTTTTAATATTAGGTAATTTTTTTATGGTGATTTAAAAAATATATTTCTTGCGAATATTTTTGCTCACGTTAAAGTATTGGACGTTTCATCAGTGCATTTACAATTATATGAGAGAGAGAGAGAGAGAGATTATACAGTAATCACAAGAGTTTGGTTTATTGTAAATTTATATGGAGTTTCCATATAAATTATCGTTATCATACACTTCTTTTAATGCTGTAATCTAGTTTTAAAAATGTTTGTATAATATATACTGTATATATATGTCTGTATGTATATGTGTATATAAACATGTGCGTGTATATTATATATATAATATATAATACATACATATATATATATATATATATATATATATATATATATATATATATATATATATATATATAAAATATAAATTGTTTGGATAAAATAAAATAAAATAAAATTTCTGATATACTCTTCTTGCATTTTTTTAGAAATGTGTTCTGTGGCAATATATCTTACATTGCACGCATTACATATCTTGTGTAATTCTATTACGGTTAGTAAAGGAAAATGACACCACGCCAAGAAGTTGCCATTCAAACTGGTGATCAGGTGACGAAGGGAAATAAATTGTATTCGATGAAAAATTGGTGTATGATTTTGTCGAAGGAATTTTTAAAATGTTTCGACAGAGGCTCCTGGAACACATCAATTTTAGTTTTCTGTAAAAGAAAACTATTGTGCCGGCTTTGTCTGTTGGTCCGCTCTCACATCTTAAAAACTGCTGAGGCCATCGGACTGCAAATTGTTATGTTGATCATCCACTCACCAATCATCAGACATACCAAATTACAGCCCTCTAGCCTCAGTAGTTTTTGCTTTGTTTAAGGTTAAATTTAGCCATGATCGTGCGTCTGGCACCGCTATAAGTGCCAACAACATGCCACCACTGGGCTGTGGATGAAAGTTTCATGGGCCGCGGCTGTTAGTTTCACGGGCCGTGGCTGAGAGTTTCATGGGCCGTGGCTGATATTTTCATGGGCCGTGGCTGAGAGGTTCATGGGCCGTGGCTGAAAGTTTCATGGGCCGTGGCTGAGAGTTTCATGGCCCGGGGCTTAGAGCTTCATGGGCCGTGGCTGAGAGTTACATACAGCATTATACGCTGTACAGAAAACTCGATTGCGCCGAAGAAACTTCAGCGCATTGTTTACTAGTTTCCCTTGTCGAAGGTCTTTTAAAAATATTTCAACAGAGGCTCCTGGAACACGAATCACGTATTTGAAAGTGAGACCTCCTATATATAATACGGTTGCAGAGTTGCAGATATGTGCTTCTGTTCGTGGTTATGGTGGAAAGTTGCGATGTACCGAGGTTCCATCCATTACGGTTTGACGCAATGCTCAATAACAGACTTGCTTCCAATGATTGCTTGGTCAGTTTCTTTTTTTTTTCTTCTTCTTCTTTTTCAAATGATGTTTGGGCGTTTCCCCGACTTCGTGCATGTGATTTGTTGCTTAGTGTTTAAGTAATTTTTTTTTTCTGAGTGCCATTAATAGTTTTATTACTGTACGTTGAAGGATCACGTTTTATTTTTGTGCTATTGTTTGTTCCGTTGTACCATTCATAGTATTACTGTGTAGGAAACATTGTGTGTGTTTGTAATTATTTATTACTTTTGGTACCGTTCCGAGTACCACTATGAACATGGTTCAGTGTTTATTTTTATAATGTTATTTATTCACTTGTTGCCACACACACATACATATATATGTGTATGTATGTATATATAAATATATACATATGTATACATACATGTATATATATATATATATATATATATATATATATATATATATATATATCGACCATGAACGAGTCTTCCATTAATTTTGTGTTAATGATTTCCCCTCTTGAGAACCACCCTCTCAGAATCTTTTCAATGAAGCGTAGACGTTCATTAAGAGTTCCAAGCATTCCAGTGTCATCCTAATTATGGATAACCGGCACCAACCGGAATATTCTCAGTTCCGAAATGGAGTTACCGAGTGAAAGGGGTTAAATGCATTCCAGGTGAAACGATGTCTCGCTTCCTTTGTTCTGCCATGATTTGCCCGTGGTTGCTTGCTTTCAGAATTCGGAGCTCTCTCTCTCTCTCTCTCTCTCTCTCTCTCTCTCTCTCTCTCTCTCTCTCTCTCTCTCTCTACTTGCTTCACAGTTCCAGACAGGATTTAGGTGAGGTAAAGAATGATTTTGTTCTCTCTCTCTCTCTCTCTCTCTCTCTCTCTTCTCTCTCTCTTCTCAATTCCAGACAAGATTTCTGAGATAAAGAATGATTTTGTTCTCTCTCTCTCTCTCTCTCTCTCTCTCTC